>NC_060123.1:487934160-488239687 GCF_021461395.2 Schistocerca americana
TCTGCCAGGAAGTTTTACTAAAGTCTTATCTCTAAAACTGGAGGCAAGTTGTGCATACTGGCACAGAAAAGTCTACCAAGAAACAAACAAAGGTGGGAGTTCCACTGGGATACGTGTTAGGACCAGTTTTGTTTTTGGTAATGATGAACCTTTTTACAGTGCTATTTGTAGATGACATTACCTTCCTAAACTAAAACAATGATCTAAATAAGTTAAAAGATTCTGCAAACAGTACACTTGCCCCAACAGACAGTACACCTACCCCAACGTCATATTGGTTCAGGTCAAATGTATTTGTCCTGAACTAGAATAAAACACACAAAATGGAATTTAGTCTAACGGACAAAATTCCTTTTAATGATCCCTGTTATATAAAGTTCTTGGGGTTACACTTAAATGGTAAATTGTCCTGTGAGCAATGCGTAAAATACACTACTGTTAAATTATCCAGAGTAATTTGATTATTAAGATGTCTTATGAAATGTCTACCAGAAACTTATGTTATAATATCTTATTTTACACTATTTCAAAGTACTTTGTCATATGGACTTGCGCTCTGGGTACACTCAAGTCATGTTCAAGACATTACTTCTGCAGAAGAAAGTAATCATAGTCATTACATGTACTCAGTGTAAAGCACATTGTAAGCCCTTGTCCTTTGATTGTAAAATAATGACTGTTATAAATCTGTATATATACCGAGTGTTAACATATACAAAAAGAATCTACATGAAGTAAAATGTGACCATGAATATTATTTCTACAACATGAGAAATACCAACTCCATACATACGATATACCATAGATTATCAAAGTCAATCAATAACTATGAGCTAGTGGGCTAGATCACGTAACTAATGAGAAGGTATTGAATAGAATTGGAGAGAAGAGAAATTTGTGGACCAACTTGACTAGAAGAAGGGATCAGTTGCTAGGGCGTATCCTGAGGCATCAAGGGATCACCAATTTAGTATTGGAGGGTAAAAATCATAGAGGGAGACCAAGAGATGAATACACTAAACAGATTCGGAAGGATGTAAGTTGCAGTAGGTACTGGGAGATGAAGAACCTTGCACAGGATAGAGTAGCATGGAGAGCTGCATCAAACCAGTCTCTGGACTGAAGACCACGACAACAACAGTGGGCCACAAACTATTTAATAAGCTTCTGCAGATGGTACAAGGCCTTTCAGAGCATGAATTTAGGAAAACATTAAATAAATGGCTTGTTGCCAACCTCTTCTATGAATTAAAAGAATTTTTTGACTGCATCAAGGAATTGTAAGCTAATAGCTGACACAGCCAAACAGTTCTAATTATCTTACCTTATCACAGAAGGAAAAGATATCAGATGGGAATTGCCTTGTGAATCAACTTGTGCACTAATGAAAAACTTATGCACCTAAGGTTAGCTGAATACTTCTTGATTTTAATAGCGAATTACATTTGTATGTACAATCCATCATCCTTAAAACCACTGGGCCCTTGAAAGAACTGGATCTTATGTTTTATATCAGCAATGTCAGTATCAACAGCTTACTTGCAGCTGCAGTTTAAAGTACACAAAATACAACATATAAATGGAAAACATGATTGAGAACCTAATATGCAAACTTGACTGCGTGCAGTGTATGTGTAATATTCAGTGAAAGAGTAAATCACTGAAATCATGTGGCTCCCTTTTTGGATAAGGTCACTGTGACAATACATACAAGCTGTCACTGTTGCTGTGCTGCATAGCCCAATCTCTAGTTTCCATTTTTGTGGGGTGAGTAAATTAGCTAGTACTAGAACTCTGTGAGGGCAGGTTTTATCCTGAATAAGGAATATCCTCCCACTCCTCTATCCCATTGTGTGGATGATGTAAAAGTCTTTCACATCCCTGAACTGTATGTTTAGGTATGCCTGTAGAAATACTGTTGTATGTTAATGCCACAGTTTGGCCTTTCATTGTCGAGAAAATTGTTCGATCATCTTGGGCCCTGTCATCCACCTAACATTGCGTACATCCATACACAAATTTCTCTGTTTTACAAGAGTTTTTATTTTTCCACAAGTAATAGAGTAAATTTAAATGTAATAGCACACTAGTATCTAAACTAATGTGTGTAGATAACATACTTAGTGTTGAGATTTAAAGATGGCTACTAACTAAATAACTGCTCAGGACTTTTTTCTGTGTTGCATTGTTACTGGAATAATTGATTAAGGTCACTGCTTAGTTAACAAAAAGATGATGAAGATAGGAGGAACAGGATGGGTGGTGGAAAATAAGTTGTAGTTAAATTATCGAGAAGGAACTGGGGAATAGAAAATGTAACAGATGAACAGATATTTATTTGCATTTATAAAAGAAAATAAAATTTTAAAAAATACATAAAGTAGGAACAATAATCTTCTGTAGTAGGAACATTTCTTGTTCGATACAGTTCCGCACTGTCGCCTGATAAACAAAGTAAGAGCCTATGGAATATCAGACCAGCTGTGTGGCTGGATTGAAGAGTTTTTAGCAAACAGAACACAGCATGTTGTTATCAATGGAGAGACGTGTACAGACATTAAAGTAACCTCTGGCGTGCCACAGGGGAGTGTTATGGGACCATTGCTTTTCACAATATATATAAATGACCTAGTAGATAGTGTCGGAAGTTCCATGCTGTAGTATACAGAGAAGTTGCAGCATTAGAAAATTGTAGCGAAATGCAGGAAGATCTGCAGTGGATAGGCACTTGGTGCAGGGAGTGGCAACTGACTCTTAACATAGACAAATGTAATGTATTGTGAATACATAGAAAGAAGGATCCTTTATTGTATGATTATATGATAGCGAAACAAACACTGGTAGCAGTTACTTCTGTAAAATATCTGGGAGTATGCGTGCAGAATGATTTGAAGTGGAATGATCATATAAAATTAATTGTTGGTAAGGCGGGTACCATGTTGAAATTCATTGGGAGAGTCCTTCGAAAATGTAGTCCATCAACAAAGGAGGTGGCTTACAAAACACTCGTTCGACCTATGCTTGAGTATTGCTCATCATTGTGTGGGATCCGTACCAGATCGGGTTGACGGAGGAGATAGAGAAGATCCAAAGAAGAGCGGCGCGTTTCGTCACAGGGTTATTCGCTAACTGTGATAGCGTTACGGAGATGTTTAGCAAACTCAAGTGGCAGACTCTGCAAGAGAGGCGCTCTGCATCGCGGTGTAGCTTGCTCGCCAGGTTTAGAGAGGGTGCGTTTCTGGATGAGGTATCGAATATATTGCTTCCCCCTACTTATACCTCCCGAGGAGATCACGAATGTAAAATTAGAGAGATTCGAGCGTGCATGGAGGCTTTCAGACAGTCGTTCTTCCCGCGAACCATACGCGACTGGAACAGAAAAGGGAGGTAATGACAGTGGCACATAAAGTACCCTCCGCCACACACCGTTGGGTGGCTTGCGGAGTATAAATGTAGATGTAGGTGTTGCATCATCATCATCATCATCATAATATCTCATGTATTCCTTTTCTAGTTTTGTGGATGGCCTTTTTGATCCACAACACAACAGTTTCACTTCGACCTTATGCCCAGTGTAGTGTAGCAGCTTGACGTGGCATTGAATCAACAAGTCATTAGAAGTCCTCTTCAGAAATATCAAGCTATGCTGCCTCTATAGCTATCCATAATTGCGGACATATTGCTGGTGTAGGATTTCCCGATTATGTCTCATAAATGTTTGATGGTGGCCAAATCATTTGCTTGAACTGTCCAGAATGTTTTTCAAACCAATCATGAACAATTGGGGCCCTGTTCCCCCCTTCAGGTCCGGCAGTAAGAATAGGCTCGAGGTTTTTCTGCCTGTCATAAGAGGTGACTAAAAGGAGTTTCACAGGTTTCTGCCTTCATGTGATGGTCCCCTGTTGGGTTTGACCTTCATTCTTCAAAATTTTCGCAAAGAGCGAGCCAATTGGGGAAGAGCACCTTACATGGTGCATCGTGTCCATCGTGCCTTGAGATCCTTAGCCCGCTTTCCATCGCCACATTTCAGTCCCGCTCATTCTCCATCTCTTGGGCTAGGACACCTTTTCTGGGTGCGTTTTCCACTATGCAACGTCAGTTTCTGCATTAATGATGACCATGGACTTCTTTGCACCTGATATCCAGGACGGTAGCCAGTCCATTGTGGTGGGGCCGCCATGTACCCTGTTGGTTGTAGCCCCTTGACCACATAGGGATCTCTCTGTTGATGCTTGTGCTGTTAACTCCCCACATATGCCAAGGGGTATATGCCCATCCCCCTGGGGCATCAAGACTCCCAGCAACGACCATCATGCCAGGTGGCCTTTGCTGTGACTGGGTGGCGCCTGTGGGGAGGGCCCCTGGTCGGAGTGGGTGGCATCGGGGCGGATGACACGCGATGAAGCATAGTCCATCATCTCTTGCTGGTGGTGAAACACCAGCATTCTCTAAGCATTCACGAGCTCAATTCATCACACAGGAGTATGACCCCAAATCGTTCACCTCCCTGAGCATGCCATAGAAGAAATATCAGGCTAAGGATGGTAGCGTATTTTATTCACTCCAGAACCTTGTATGTTCGAGAGCTGATGGGGAATCTTTCATTCCATGGAGCCTCAGTTTTTTGTGGAGCATTTGGAGGACAAGTTTGGGGAGGTGGAGGGCTAGTCCAAAATGCGCTCTGGGTCAGTCTTGATAAAAACAGCATCCTCTGCCCAGTCACGGACGTTACTCGCTTGTGACAAGCTGGGGGATGTTTCTGCGACCATCACGCCCCATAAGAGCTTAAATATGCTCCAGGGTATCATATTTCACAGGGACCTTCTTTTGCAGTCCGATGATGAGCTGCACGCCAGTTTAGAGCGGCGAGGTGTACATATTGTCCCGCATGTCCACTAGGGTCCGAGGGATAATCAGGTTGTCATCGGTGCCTTCATCTTGGCATTTGTGGGTGATACAGTGCCCGAGAAGGTCGAGGTGATGGTCTACCGCTGTGACGTAAAGCCCTATATCCCTCCCCCGATGCAGTGCTCTAAGTGCTGGAAGTTCGGCCATATGTCATCCTGCTATACTTCCAGCGTCACATGTTGAGATTGCAGACGCCCATCACATCCCAATAATTCATGTGTCCTGCTTCCTATCTGTGTCAACTGCAGAGAGCACCCTTCGCCTTGCTATCCAGACTGCAGGATTCTCCAGAAAGAAAGGAAAATCATGGAGCACAAGGCCCTGGACCGACTGACCTACACTGAGGCTAAGAGAAAATTTGAATGCCTACATCCTGTATGTATGACATCGTCTTTTGCCACCGCTGCAACAGTTCTTGCACTGTCAGCTCCGCCAACCCGTCACACTTCAGAGCCGGATGACTACACCTGCCTCCTTGACAGTGGGCGGAACTTCCGTCGCTGTTACTCCTGCACCACCTACTTTGGGAGCAACACCCCCCACCCCCCAACCATTGGGGACGTTCATCCCCACTTCTAAAATGGAGAAGCATAAGTCTTCTTTAGCTTCTTTCGCTAAGAAGGGGTTCCTTGGGTCACTCCCTTCCCATGTTTCTGCTGGTGGGAAAGATGACACCCACCAGTGGCTGAAGAGCTCAAAAGCAGCTGGCCGTAGAGCTTCATGCTCATTCTCACTGAGTCAGTTAAGTCCCCCCAGCCAGGGAAACCCAAGGAGCACTGAGAGAAATCAAAAAAGAAAACCCCTAAGACCAAGGAAATTGTGGTGGCATCCACACCACTGCTACCTACAAGCTCTACTTCTGAGGATGTGGTGGAGATTCTGGCGTCTGCTGAGGACCTGGATCTCGCCAGACCCTCAGACACAATGGATATAGACTGCTTAGGCAAAAAGTCAGTGGCAGCAGGTGACCCTGAGGCGTAAACTGCCTCATTGAGTGTTCCATGCCTTCTCAGTCTCATGATGATGTCATCCTCCAGTGGAATTGCGGCAGTTTTTCCACCGCCTGGCTGAACTACAGCAACTTTTCAACTTTACACCCGCTATCTGCATTGCCCTCCAGGAAACTTGGTTCCCACCAATGCGGACCCCTGCCCTCTGTAGCTATAAGGGATATTACAGGAACATTAGCGACTATAATTGAGTGTCAGGTGGAGTTTGCTTGTATGTCCTAAACTCAGTCTGTAGAGACACTGTGCCTATTCAAACCCCTCTTGAAGCTGTGGCTGTCAGAGTAAGGACGACGCAGAAAATAACAGTCTGCAATGTATATCTTCTTCCAGATGGTGCAGTAGCCCTGAATGTATTAGCTGCACTGATTGATTAACTCCCTAAACCTTTCTTATTTTTGGGAGATTTTAATGCCAATAACCCCTTGTGGGGTGGCACTGTGCTTACTGGCGGAGGCAGAGATGCCAAAACTTTACTGTCTCAGTTTGATCTCTGCCTCTTATATACTGGGGCCACCACACGTTTCAGTGTGGCTCATGGTAATTACTTGACCATTGTTTTATCAATTTGCAGCTCAGGACTTCTCCCATCTATCCACTGGAGAGCACATGACGACTTGTGTGGTAGTGACAACTTCCCCATCTTCCTGTCACTGTCAACGGTGTCAGGCCCACGGACGCCTGCCCAGATGGGCTTTAAACAAGGCAGACTGGGAAACTTTCACCTCTGCTGTCACCGTTGAATCTCCTCCACATGGTAACATCAATGTGATGGTTGAGCAGGTGACTACAACAATTGTTTCTGCGGCAGAAAACGTGATCCCTTGCTCTTTAGGGTGCGCCCGGTGTAAGGCAGTCCCTTGGTGGTTGCCGGAATTCGCTGAAGCAATTAAGGAGCATCAGCGTGCTCTACAGCGGCATAAGTGGCACACTTCCCTGGAGCACCTCATAGTGTTCAGGTGGCACTCTGCCCGCATTCACCAAATTATCAGACGATGGAAGCCGGAGTGTTGGGAGTGATATATCTCGACCCTTTGATGCCATACATCACCTTCCCAAGTCTGGACAACACTCAAACGTGTTTTCGGGTACCAGTCCCTAACAGGTGTTCCCAGTGTTAACATAAATGGCATGTTATCTACCTCACAAACGTGATTGCCGAGTACTTTGCCCAAGCCTCTGCGTCAGGGAATTACCCCCCAGCCTTTCGCACTCTCAAACAGTGGCTGGAAGCGAAAATCCTCTCATTCACTACATGCCACAGTGAATTCTATAATGCCCCATTTATAGAGTGGGAGCTCCTCAGTGCCCGTGCACATTGCCCCAACACAGCTCCAGGGCCTGATTGGATCCACAGCCAGATGATTAAACATCTATCATCTGACTACAAGTACATATCCTTGTCATCTTCAACTGGATCTGGTACGATGGCGTCTTTCCATTGCAATGGCGGGAGAACGCTTTCATTCTGGTGCTCAACCCTGGTAAAAACTCACTTGATGTGGATAGCTATCGGTCCATCAGCTTCACCAACATACTTTGTAAGCTGCTGGAACGTATGGTGAGTTGGCGGTTGGGTTAGGTCCTGGAGTCATGTGGCCTACTGGCTCCATGTCAGGGTGGCTTCCGCCAGGGTCGCTCTACCACTGATAATCTTGTGCCCCTCAAGTCTGCCATCCGAACAGCCTTTTTCAGACGCAGATATCTGGTTGCCATTTTTTTTGTCTTATGTAAACCATACAACACGAGCTGGCAACATCATAACCTTGTCACATTGTATGTGGGGTCTCCAGCGCCTGCTGCTGATTTTTATCCAAAACTTCCTGTCGCTCCATACTTTCAATGTCCAAGTTGGTGTCTCCCATAGTTCCATCCATATCGAGAAGAATGGAGTCCCGCAAGGCTCTGTATTGAATTTCTTTCTATTTTTATTAGCCATTAACGGTCTAGCAGCAGCTGTCGAGCCCTCCGTCTCACCTTCTCTGTATGCAGACAGCTTCTGCATTTCGTACGGCTGCTCCAGTACTGGTGTTGCTGAGTGGCGCCTACAGGGAGCCATCCACAAGGCGTAGTCATGGGCTCTAGCCCATGGCTTCCAGTTTTCCGCCGTGAAGACGTGTCATGCATTTCTGTCGGCAGTGTACCATTCATCCAGAATCAGCACTTTACCTTAATGACGATCCACTCACTGTAGTGGAGACGTATCACTGCTTAGGTCTGGTTTTCGACGCTAGTTTAACTTGGCTTCCTCATCTTCGTCAGCTTAAATGGAAGTGTTGGCAGTACTTCAGTTCCTTCTGCTGCCTGAGCAACACCAACTGGGGTGCAGATTGATCCATGCTGCTGCTGCTGCTGCTCTACGGAGCCCTTCTTTAATCCCGCCTTGAGTGTGGGAGTGTTATTTATGGTTCAGCGTTGCATTTGCTTGACCCTATGCACCATCGCGGAGTTCGACTAGCGACAGGAGCTTTTAGGACGAGTCCGGTGACAAGCATACTGGTGGAGCTGAGTCCCTCCATTGAAGATCAGACGTGCACAACTGCTCGCCAGTTGCATTGCACACATTCATAGCTCTCCTGAACATCCTAATTACCATCTTCATTTCCCAACCATGGCGGTTCACCGCCTCCCGCGTAGGTGGCCCAGGTCAGGGCTAATGATTGCGGTTCGCATACAATTGTTTCTGTCTGAACGGGAGTCCTTACCTGTACCATATCTCCTCGACGTCCATTCACGTACTCCTCTGTGGTGTAGCTGTAGGCTGAAGCATCTCCTGGCCCTACTCCGTTAACCCTGCGGGTCTCCACTGTCACTTCCTCTCAATTCTTGAAGTGTTCTGGGGCTCTGAAGTGGTTTACACCGACAGCTCGATGGCTGATGGTAATGTTGGTTTGTCCACAGAGGCCATATTGAATAGCATTCGCACATCCATTCATGCTCCGGGGAATCGTTTCTTCTGTGTACTGACTCCTTCAGCAGCCTACAAGCTATCAACCAGTGCTACCCTCGCCATCCTTTGGTGGCATCCATCCAGGTGTCCATCTATGCCCTGGACCGGTCCCGTCGTTAAGTGGTGTTTGTGTGGACCCCAGGACATGTTGGCATCCTAGGCAACGAACTAGCCGACAGGCTGGCCAAACAGGCTACACGGAACCCGCTTCTGGAGATGGGCATATCTGAACCTGACCTGTGTTCTGATTTACCCCGCAGGGTTTTACAGTTTTAGAAGACGAAATTGCATAACAGTACCCAAAATAAACTGTGTGTCATTAACGAGACTACGAATGTGTGGAACTCATCCATGCGGACTTCTCGCATGGAATCAGTTGTCCTCTGCTGGCTCCACATTGGCCATGCTTGGGTGACCCACAGTTACCTCCTGCACCATGAACACCCACCTCATTGTCGGTGTGGTGCCTGGTTGACAGTGGTCCATATTCTGGGGCACTGTCCCACTTTGACAGCCCAGCGACAAAATCTTGGATTACTGGACTTGTTGCTGCTCATTTTATCCGACAACGCCTCATTAGCTGATTTAGTTTTACGTTTTATTTGTGAGGGTGGGTTTTATCATTTGATCTAAGTTTTAGCGCGTGTCCTTTGTCCCTCTGTGTCCTCCACCCTAGTGCTTTTAGGGTGGAGGTTTTAATGTGTTGCAGAGTGGCTGGCTTTTCCTTTTTATTCTCGTGGTTGGCCAGCCACTGTAATCTGCTTTCTTGTTTTACTCCCTTCTGTTTCTAGCATCTCTCTGTTGTTAACTTTTCCTTTTAGTGTTCATTGCCTTTGCTTCGTTCTTGTGCTTTTTCCTTTCTTTCCATTTTGTGCTATATGTCTCGTCTGTTTTATTCTCATACTTGTGGCAGTGTTTTATTAGGAACAAGGGACCAGTGATCTCGTAGTTTGGTCCCTTCTCCCCTCTTTTAAACCAACGAACCAACCAACCAAAATGGGGCCCTGTGACAACGTACATTTTCATCTATAAAAATGTCATCATTGTTTGGGAACTTGAAGGTCATGAATGGCTGCAAATGGTATCCAAGTAGCCAAATATAACCATTTCCAGTCAATGATTGGTTCAGTTGGACCAGAGGACCCATTCTGTTCCAAGTAAACACAACCCACATCATTATGGAGCCACCACCAGCTTACATTGTGCCTTGTTGACAACTTGGGTCCATGGCTTCATGGGATCTGAACCACATTTGAACCCAGTCATAAGCTCTTACCAACGGAAATCAGGACTCGTCTAACAAGGCCATGGTTTTGCAGTCACCTAGGCCCCAGTTGTTATGGTCAAGAGCCCAGGAGAGACTCTGTAGGTGGTGTGTGCTAGCAAACCCACTTGCATTGGTTGTCTGCTGTCATAGCCCATTCACATCAAATTTCGCCAAACTGTCCTGATGGATAGGTTTGTCGTATGTCCCAGATTGATTTCTGTGGTTATTTTACAGTTTTCCTTATCTGTTAGCACTGGCAACTCTACGCAGATGCCACTGCTCTTGGTCATTAATTGAAGGCCATCAGCCACTGCGTTCTGCGGGTGAGAGGTAATGCTGGAAATTTGGTATTCTTGGCACACTTTTGACTCGGTGCATCCCAGAAAAATGAATTCCCTTAAGATTTTCAAAATAGGTCCAAACTACCATTCCATGTTTAGAGTTTGTTAATTCCCATCATGTGGCCATAATCACATTGGAAACTATTTGATATGAATCACCCAAGTACAAATGACAGCTCCACCAATGCATTGCCCTTTTACACCTTGTGTACACGATACTACTGCCATCGTTGTATGCGCATATCGCTACTCCTGACTTTTATCACTTCAGTGTAAATCTGTTTCCCTGGATTCTCGTGTTGCCTCACTGCCTCCCTTGTTAGGGTTATGTCCTTTCATGTAGGTACTTCATTTCCTCATAAGACATATTGCCTGAAAAGCAGCCAAACCTGGGATATTCTAAGCGTAGTATCAGTGTAGTCTCATTCCTGACTATTTTCTTTGACCTCATTGTCCTTTCAGTCTCTCACTGCCTTCCTATTTCCCCACCTTATCATTACTTTTCCCCCTTCAGATAATAATTATCCCCACCCTTTGAGATTTATCTTAGATTTAACTTCAGAGTTCACATAATTAATTTGAAATGGAAGGTATTTATATTAAATATATACATCAGCAACCTTTGCTGAGGATTTAATTGCAGGCAGTTACTAGTTTAAAGTAAAATTAACACTTTTTCTGCAGTGCCAAAATGCTTGTCTGCTGGAATCATCTCCCAAGTCTTCCCACTTCATGATCTTCCATCACTCCAGAAGCTACAGAAGTCATGGGTTCGTGACTTCTTTCGCAAGCAACCTTTGGGTAAGACAAATTTTGTGTCTTGTATTCTATGTCTGATTTATTCTTCTTTGCACATTATTTGAAAACTAGCAAGATTTGTGAGTTTAAATAAGCATTACTTCATGATAGGTGACTCATTAAAGTTAGTTTAGAATTATGAAAGTTGTATTTTCTGTTGAATGCAAAATTAATTTATCTTATTGTCATCTAGGATGTAGACAGTTGTCCTATTATTACTGTTATGATAGTGGTAGAATTAACTTCCAAATAATTCATAGCAGTTCATTTGACCAGTAGATGTTACTTTGATATGTTGTTCTCTTGTATAAATGTTCCCTACACGATTGTTTGACATTTAAATGTTTTAGAGAAGTTGAAACATTGATTGCATGGATGAGTTGAATTGGGCTGCACAGCTTGTGCAGTTTCCTGTTAATGTTAACAGAAGAATCAAAATGACAGTTATGACAGTAAGTTTGTTATATTGTATCAGATTAATCCATCTTTTATAATAGTAAGGGGAAACAACACTTTGAGTTGCAAAATTAGAAGGAGCAGGAGTAACAGTTTTCAAACAGGCTTATGTATTGGGTATAAACTCTAAGCTATCTGTGACATGGACAACCAAAGATCCATGTCTACATAGCAATAGACTGAAACTGAGCACTAAAATATGTCATACCTTTTTTAAATTAGAGCAAGCATTCACTTTTATCATTATGTTCATTAGTTCAAATATTGTAAGCTGTAAATGCTGAAAAACAATTCCACATTCACGTCTAGTCACTGCTGATTTCAGTAATGTTGTAAATAGTTATAATCTCTGGCATAAAGTATAGCGAAACAGTACAAAAGGAGGAAAGTATTTAGCTGGGAGAAATATTTTGTGTGCCCACTCTCTCCTAAATCACTGGAATTCAGGAGACGTGTTGGCTTACTCCACTGCTTCTATACCACTTTTACACCTTTTCCTTGCAGTTTTTACTTCTATTCTAAGTGCTCAGTATTCATTATCTTTTAATATTTCAAATTTCTAACACAATCACTCCAACATTTACAGTGGTAGTGCTTTTCTTGTGTATTTACTGATTGCTAACAAACTTTTCAGCATATTGTGCCCAGTATACTCTGTTCAGTTACTACTGGCCTAACACACTAGCAGGCAAAGGTCCCGAGTTCTAATCTTGATCCGGCACACAGTTTTAATCTGCTAATAAGTTTCATATCAGCGCACACTCCACTGTAGAGTGAAAATCTTATTCTAGCAGGTTTATCTTGTTTGCTGCAGGAAACATAACAGCTTCATCATTGTTGGTTTACATATGATATTTTTTAATGCTATGATTTTTGACAAAACAGCCAATTGGATTATTTACCAGATGTCATTAGTCTTCTTCACTATACAGCAGTTATTGCATCTTGCTGATGTTTTTCAGTTAGATAGTATTGCACAGTGCTTTGTACTCTTTGAGACAAACACTGTTAAATTATTGTTTCCTGCTATAGTGCCTGTATTATTGATTCTATCATCATCTATGTGTTTCACAGTTTTCTAATAGCTGTCAATGTCTGTTCTTCAGACTGCAGAAAGATAAGAAGGTATTTTATCTCTCTGTTGGCATTTCAACAAGTGTAGTGGTAACTTCAGAAAATAAGATGAAAGAGTATGTTTCAGAATACAGGAATAAAGCAGAACAGCTTTTTTAGTGGGACAAATGAGTCAGTTGCTAACATGAAATTGTATGTATAACAAGACCAAAATAACAACAGACTTGTGTTCTACCACGTGGACAAAAGATAAATGCAGATAGAAAATTTAGGAAGTTAACAAGAATACATAACACACAATTTCATAAAACAGAACAAAATTATCGGTTGTTTAAGGACACTGCAATAAGTACTTGTCACTGTGACCATGGCACAGTGGTTAAAAAGGCTCATATTCAGGAGAGGTGAGTTTTCGAATTTCCACCATATTATCCACACTTCATGCATCTCAAAAATCACTTAAAGTAAATGAGACAGATTTCCTTTAAAGAGATCGTGATTGATTATCTGCACAGTCTTTCTCCATCAGTCATCAGTTGCTAACCAAAGGGCTCAATGAATATATCCTAGCTAAAGAAAATCAGCTGTACAATATAAGCAAGCATCGTGTACCAAATGCAGAATTATGATTAACACTTCTGAATTTCTGATAGAGCAATCAAAACCATACTGCATTGATATAAGAAATATAATGTCTTGATCTCTCCCTCTCCTACACTGGTGAATCCAAAAGGGAAGCTGAAAGTCAAAAGGGAATATAGACTAATAGTAAGATGCCACAGATATCAAATTGTGTGATTAAGAACAAAAGAAGAGCATGGGAAATTGCTTCACTATAATAAAATCTGTATGGAGTGGACTATGAAGGAAGTGTTGCAAAACCAACATAGAAAATGAAAGTGATAATATCAGTGTGTTTGCTGGTTTCAGTCCACTAATTGGTTATTATAATTTATTTGTTCTAGGTATGATTTTAGCATGTGATCTGTAAAAAGAGGTCGTAGAAAGGAAATCATAGTTCTCTCTAAGACCAGGCAAAGATAAAATTTGTTTGTTGAATGAAACAAGGAAAAAGAGGGTGGTAATTTGAAACCAAAGGTAAGAAAATAAAATGTGGCAACCTGTTTTGAAAAGTGAGATGAAGCTGAGCAAGGAGAGAATAAGGTAAACAAAGATAAAATGATACAAAAATGGAATATATTCAGTTGTATACTTGTAGATCTCGTGAATGTAAGCAGCATTGTGATGAAGGATTCACTGCTTGGTCACTAAGGGGCAACCGATTTAAAACATTGAAAAAAGTAAGTGATTGATTCAATATGTATTAGTCATTATTTCAACTTCTACATTAAGAATCATCCCTCAAAATTATTTGTCCCATTCTCTGTGGCAGCCGGTTGTAATGTGCCAAGGAGTTACAGCAAACTGTAAATAGCGCACTAAAGTTATGCCATTGCTCTTCAAATTCAAGTCAGAAATCACACTAAAATAACGCCATTTCTTTTTGAATGTGAGCCAGAATTACACCATTTCTCTCTGAATGCATGCTGGCAGGCAAATAAAATGAACAAAAACATGTTTTGTAGCTCTCTCTCCATGGTAACTAGAAACCAGTGTCAAGTGCTGAAATGTAGGTCAGCCGTGCTGCAATCAACTTAGAGAAGGGACACAGCTATCGGTTTTCAGTTGTGCATGCTGTGATGTCACATCATCCCTTCTGACAGTACGAGAGCTACATTGCTCACAGCACCAATCAGTATTTTTCTTTGAAATTGTGTATGACATATTATGCAAGCATAGAGTATAAGGGATGTTTGAGGGACGCCTGTAGTAATAGCTCCATGGACAAAGGTTAGCTGCACTGACTGGTAATTTGTTGATCTGGGGTCAATTCCTTGAGCTACCAACATTTTATTTTCTTGCAGTGTTAAACAATTAATTATAAAATTTAAAGACATTTTAACAGTTCAGTGTATGTACATAAGATTAACACATTAACTGCCACGATCCCCATTTGGGGACCAGATGGTGTTTTTCCCCATCAGTTGGCAGCAGTGTCTTTGATTTAATGCTGAATAGCTTATAATATTTGACGACAGTCTAACTGAAGTGAGTGACAGAGCAGAATCCAAATATTGCATTTGGTTTCTTGTATAAAGTTGAATAAACCACAAATCGGATGGTAAGTCGTGTATACAAATATCATAATTTTCAACTGTTATTTTTGCATTATTTTTATTATTTCATCAAATGATGTGATCGTATTGTAAATTAGTAGGTTACAGTAGCTTACAAATGTTTCTTTGTTCATTTATTATTAGTAAAGTCTGTTTTATTTCATGTTTTAAAGTGATACCCATTTGGGGATTGTGGCTGATACGAAGTACTTTCGTACAATCACAATCATTGTATCTTATATTTTTCATTTATTTTTAGATATGGGAACCAGAAAGTTCCTCACACTAGCCGAAGTAGTAGATATGATAAATGATCCTAACTTTCTCACCAAGGATAATGATGGTGTGATAGGTATTGTAGAACTTCCCCCTGACAATTTGGATCATGTTTCCGATGCCGAAGAATTCGATGACGGCATTTTGGAACACACTTATCCTAACGATGTTCCTGGTAGGCAATTGCAGTTGCCAATACCGATACAGAACCTCTGGCCAAAAATGATCCTAGTACTTCATGGCCCAAATGGTCAAAGAAGTTCGACTTAAAAATTGTTAAAATAGTTTCCAATTAGCAAAAAGTTCAGCCTGATTACGAAAAGACATTTGGGCATAATGACGATAAAAACAGAGCTGTGGAACAAGTAACTGCTTTCAAAGGAAAATCAGTGATCGAAATTTTCAAAATGCTGTTAGGCCAAGAAATAATGAATGTCACTGTCAAAGAAAGTGTCGCATACTCTACACAGAATAACAGGCATGGATTTACGTAATTGGTAGGCTGTCTTCGAAAATTTGTAGGCTTTTTATGCCATACAGGTTACCATTCTTTGCCTCAGGAGCAAATGTATTGGTGTGAAGACGAAGACTTCGACATTAGAAGTGTCAGAAAATGTTTCTCCATATACAGGTATTTAGAAATAAAGAAAAATTTGCACTTCAGTGACAATTCTAAACTGACAGATAATAATTTGGCAATTGCAGATTGCAAGATATGCCCCCTCATTGACAAAATGAATCAAAATTATATGAAGTTTGGTGTGTTTTTCAACAAATATAAGTATTGATGAGCAGATGGTCAGATATTACGGGCATCATTATTTCAAACAATTTATTTGGCATAAACCCATACAGTTGGATTCAAACAGTGGACAATGTGTTATGCAGAAACAGGATACTGCTTTCATACAGAATTGTACACTGGGAAAAGGAATGATGACAGTGATGTGCAAGGTTTGGGTGCATCAGATATAATGAGCAAAATATCTATGGTGAACAATCCCTATAACCACATTTTCTTTTTTGATAATTATTTCACTAGTTTTGATCTAATGAAAACCTTAACAGACCAAAATGTAGCAGCAACAGGGACAGTTTGATCAAACCATATAAATAAATGCTCTCTCAAGTCAGATAATGAATTCAGAGAGGAACCTTGTGGAGCTGTGGATTACAGATTTGATGTCAAAAACAAAATATTCTGTGCTGTATGGAAAGAGAATAAATATGTATGAGTCTTGTCAAACCATCAAGGAATATATCCAGAGAAGAAAGTAAGTAGATGGTCCAGATTGGATAAAAAAAGATATGCAAGTACCCCAGCCTCTCTGTATACATCTCTACAATAAACTCATGGGTGGAGTGGACAAACTTGACTGGTATATAAATAAATATAGAATAAAAATACGTGGAAAGAAATGGTACTTCCCATTTTCACAAACATAATTGATACTGCAGTAGTGAATGCTTATGTATTGTACTGTCATGCTAACAGCAATATACCCCTTTTAGAGTTAGGAGGCAAATAACTAGAGGCTACATACAAACACAGTCTATTTCTAATCCTAAAAGTCTTGGTAGACCATCACTGCAGAAAAAGACCCAGAAACAGTGAGAAAAAAATCCACTGGGACATTACCTAGAAAGAACCTGCAAGGGAAAACAAAGAAAATTTGTGATATGCAAGAGGGACGCCAAAAAAAAAAAAAAAAGTAGAAAATGTAATGTAGGCTTACATATGGAATGTATGGAACAGTGGCATCAATAAGTTTTTTACTTACACAAATGTAAAACATGAGTTCATACGAAATGTAATTTAATTTATGTCCAAATAATCAACAATAAACAAAACTGTAAAATATTATTGCAAATAAAATTTGTTTCCAATTATTCCTTTCTTCACCCCCCTCCCCATGTCATCTGCCACGACCCCCATTTGGGGCTTTCTGGAAAAAACTGCTCTACTTTTGAGAAACGTATTCTGTAGATAAAAGTGGTATGTCAGGTTTAAATGTCTTACACAAATAAACAGAATTTCTCAGTAATTTTTTTTTAAATTATCAATTAATGGGTTAATATATTCAGTTTAGTTAAATTACTATCCTTGTAAGTCAAAAGAAAGTGAGTATATGAGCAGATTTAGTATAAAAGGTTGTTTTTTGAGCAGCTACCACAGCAGTGAATTTACTAAAAGAAGGTGGCATTTTCCATTTTTGCTGTATTAATTTTATTTGTTCATGACTAGTTTGACTTCTAGTCTATTCTCGATTGATGTGTTTCTACAATAGAAAACTATACCTTACATAATGAAATGTCAGTGTCTTTAAATTTGTTTTCTATTTGTTTTGGTTCACAAATGTTGTCTTGCTGGTTTGACAGCTTGCAAATTGCAAAGGTTTTTAAAGTTACCAATGTAAATATCAAGCTGTCAAACCAACAAGACAGCATTTCCAAACAAAACAAAAAAATAGAAAACTCAAATTTAATTATGCTGACATTTCATTATGTAAGCATATTTTTCTATTGCAGAACCACAAAATAACTTGAGAATGGCCTGGAAGGCAAGAATTATCGGTGAACAAATAAAATTACACAACAAAAATGGAAAATGCCACCAGCTTTCAATATGAAAGTGTTTTCTGTAGATGGTCTGCTGAAAAGCCCTTTTTCCAGTAGATCCTAGGAGGAGAAAGTGATGTTTAAAGAGTTACATAGATCTTCTCTATACATATATCTAACAGGAGGACATGGAATGAAGCATACCAGTGTGTCTCAAACTACGTGAAAAAGGAAAGGTAAAATGCTCTCTAAAGATTTACTCATAGAGTATAAGGAAATGTCAAGTGATAGATCTCGTAATGGCATGGTAGCCATGTGGTTAATATCACAGACTCGCAAGTCAGCAGCTGGGGATTCGTTTCCCCCAAGTTCCATCATTTTTTCTTTCATTTTATATTATTCCTCATAATTTTAAATGATTAGGTATAAAATTTTAATATATTTAAACAGCTCAATTTATGCACACAAAATTTACGCAATCAATTTAGTTAAGATTACTATTCTTACAAATGAAAAGGCTGTAGGCCACCACATTGTAGCACACTGATAAAATTGTGCACAAGCCGCCTCTGCCCATTTTCATCTTTTCTTTACCATCAATAAAAATGTGTAGAATACTTTACAACGGAAAAAAGTGTTGTTGTTGATTGGTACTGATTTCTGAGTCTTATCCAATACAATGGATGAAAAGGCATATCTCTGGGTAGCTTAATAATTCCTTTTCTTTGCACAATATTTCTACAGCTGACCAAATTATGTTTAATATTAATAAGAACTACAACAGCTGTATTAAAAATATTTATTATGACACAACCAGTTGCATCATCAGGGGCACTGCAAGCAGTCTTTACAACAATTTGTCAGAGAATTATGTTGATATCATGACTCATGAAGACTAATGTAATGTTTGAAGGCTCAATCTGGAACATAAAACACACACACACACACACACACTCCGCTGATCACCTGGCAGACGCACGATGAGCAGATATCTTTGTAAAGTGCTGTAGCATACTCGTAGCTGGATTCCAAGTAGAGCATAACATTGTGACACCTAGCCAGTATTTATTTATACCAGTACACAATACACTGGGTGTAAATTTTTTTGTCATTTGGCTTGATAACAATCTTAACAAATGTTGTTTTATGATGGCACTCCTCAGAGACAGCTCATTGCCTAACATGGTTCACTTGGGCATGTTTATGATATCTATTACAAACTTACTCCCTTCCCTCAACTATGCTAATTGCCTATCAGATGTATGGTAACATGCTACATTGGCATGGAATGCAGTACACACGTTTATCGAGGGCAAATATTGTCCTTGACATTACAAAATATATGCTTTATATTTGTTGATGGGAGTGCAATACATTGAATACTTCCATAGCAGTTTACAGATTTGTTCATAGCTTGGGCCAATATGAGGTAACTATGAGATTTTCTTTTTCTTTGTTGACCTTGGTCTCTTCCACAACTGTTTGTGATTTTGGCTACAATGTTCACTTGATGTGCTAATCTGAGCACTGATTCCTTTGAAGAACACTCTGCTGATTTCTGAAATTCTTCAGCATAGATCTATATAGTTGACATTCTGTGAACTTGTGTGATCCAAAGTATTCAGTAAAACCTCTCTTTGGGGAGCTGAAGCTCTATATGCAGTTGTTCTAAAATTATTTTAGTTGATTTATTAGCTCAGTTGTAGTGAATACAATATTGGAGCTCTGTTTGCTTATCAACAAGGTAGTTATTGTTCACATTTTCACCAAAAATATTTATCTTTATAAACCAATCTCTTTGTAACAAATAATTGAAATTCTGTCATCTCATGACAGGGTGTTAAACCCTAATCTTCCTTCCCTTAATCATAAAGTCTGTAGATATACTGCTTTAGTGGATCCTAGAAGAGTTCAGCATCAGTCATTTGATGAGATTCATTAACATGACTAACCTGCTGTAATTACATACTGTGAAAGCTAGAAGAGCGTTAACTGTACTCGTAACATCTTTGTTACACCCCATATCTCCACTCCCTGCCTCACACCCCCCACTCCACCCCTTCAGATAAGACATTTATGACAATATCATTAAGACTTCAAGGCCACAGGTCTCATATGTTTCTCTTGTTGTAGATGATATCTGCAATTACTTTGGAGTAAAGATCACAATGTACTTTGCATGGCTGGGTCACTACACCACAGCCCTCATTGTGCCTGCAGTGGTGGGGTTAATTTTCTGGGTAACGTATCTCTATTATGATGCCTGTGGTATGTAGCTGCCTGTACCCCTTGTAGTGTGCTTTGTGTGTAGAAGCATGAAACATAAGTAATGTCCACTCAGGTTCATGTATCTAATAACTCATTACAGTTTGCCTGGAAGTGGTCATGTATTGCTGCAAAGTGCACATTACAGTAGTGATCTTTGCTTTGATTGTCTATTTTCACATACATTTTTAGTGTGACTTCTTTTTGTATTGTTTGTTATAATTCTGATTATTTTATCTAAACTTGATGTGAATCGAGATTTGTGCTGTGAGTATTGCTTGTACACTCTCCGAAAACAGTGATGTGTCAAACACCCCTAACTGAAAATATTTGACAGTACTGCGTCTGAATTGCTGAAATTTGTTATAATTGCATCTACTTTATTGGAGTGGTTTGTTTCTTGTTGTGGAGTGCAGGCAAGTCTACAAACATTGGCCAATTATCAATAATTAAACAGCAACTAATATATTACAGTTCAGAAATTGGCAATAATTGTATTAACTAGACCTAGAATCAGCCATGGAAAACTATAATGATATATCACCATAAGACTCAGTGAGGGGATATAGTAAGTAAGACACTGGACTTTCATTCTAGAGAAGCAGGATTCAAATACACCCATACCACCCAAATTTAGGTTTTGACTGTTTTCTTAAACTGTTTGAGATGAATGCTGGAATGGTTCTTTTGAAAATGAAATTGCTAATTTTATCTCATCTTGCTCTATCATACTTGGACTCCACCTGACCTTGTTATTGACCCTAATATTCCTTTCTTCCTTACGTAGTTTAAAATTCTGTATTTTTTATTTATGAAAACAATGAAAGCAGTTCACCGTAACAGCTATTCTTAACATAATGAGCAAATGTCATGTAAGTCGTGTGTGTGTGTGTGTGTGTGTGTGTGTGTGTGTGTGTGGGCGCGCGCATGCGCTCTTTCATTTTTTGACAAAGGCTATGGCCGAAAATTTAGTTCTGAGAGTGTTATTGTCTTTTTTACACGCCTTTCTGCAGCTCATTGATCATCTTTACAATGAGTTGCTACCTCTTCTCATTAGTATTGATTCTCAGTGTATTTGCGCAAATTATCTATTGCGTGGATTGATCGCCGCAGTCTCATTTTATCAACATGGTGTCTGTGACTCATGAATAGGTGGCCACACGAGTGGAATTGTGCAACAAGCCAAATAGCAGGCCATTTTTGTACGTATCTCTAATAGATGGGGCCTGCCAATCTGAAGCATGTTGTTTCCCACTAATGTGTAGGCCCTGCATATCTGATCTAATCTCACCAATATGTCTGCCTACATCTACGTCCACACTCCGCAAGCCACCTGACGCTGTGTGGCGGAGGGTACTTTGAGTACCTCTATCGGTTCTCCCTTCTATTCCAGTCTTGTATTTTTCATGGAAAGAAAGATTGTCAGTATGCCTCTCTGTGGGCTCTAATCTCTCTGATTTTATCCTCACGGTCTCTTCGCGAGATATACATAGGAGGGAGCAATATACTGCTTGACTCCTCGGTGAAGGTATGTTCTCGAAACTTCAACAAAAGCCCTTACCGAGCTACTGAGCGTCTCTCTTGCAGAGTCTTCCACCGGAGTTTATCTATCATCTCCATAACGCTTTCGCGATTACTAAATGATCCTGTAACGAAGCGCGCTGCTCTCTGTTGGATCTTCTCTATCTCTTCTATCTACCCTATTGGGTACGAATCCCACACCGGTGAGCAGTATTCAAGCAGTGGGCGAACAAGTGTGCTGTAACCTACTTCCTTTATTTTTGGAATGCATTTCCTTAGGATTCTTCCAATGAATCTCAGTCTGGCATCTGCTTTCCCGACGATTAATTTTATATGGTCATTCCATCTTAAATCACTCCTGATGCCTACTCTTAGATAATTTATGGAATTAATTGCTGACCTGCTATATTGTAGCTAAATGATAAAGAATCTTTCTTTCTATGTATTCACAGTACATTAGACGTGTCTACATTGAGGTTCAAGTGCCATTCCCTGCACCATGCGTCAATACGTTGCTGATCCTCCAGCATTTCAGTACAATTTTCCATTATTACAACCTCTCGATATACTACAGCATCATCCGCAAAAAGCCTCAGTGAACTTCCGATGTTATCCACAAGGTCATTTATGTATATTGTGAATAGCAATGGTCCTACGACACTCCCCTGCGACACACCTGAAATCATTCTTATTTCAGAAGACTTCTCTCCATTGAGAATGACACACTGCATTCTGTTGTCTAGGAACTCTTCAATCCAATCACACTATTGGTCTGATAGTCCATATGCTTTTACTTTGTTCATTAGATGACTGTGGGGGAACTGTATCGAATGCCTTGCAGAAGTCAAAAAACACGGCATCTACCTGGGAAATAGTGTCTATGGCCCTCTGAGTCTCTGGGTTTCACACGATCATCTTTTCCGAAACCCATGCTGATTCCTACAGAGTAGATTTCTAGTCTCCAGAAAAGTCATTATACTCGAACATAATACGTGTTCCAAAATTCTACAACTGATCGACGTCAGAGGTATAGGTCTACAGTTCTGCACATCTGTTCGACGTCCCTTCTGGAAAGCGGGGATGACCTGTGCCCTTTTCCAGTCCTTTGGAACGCTATGCTCTTCTAGATACCTACGGTACACCGCTACAAGAAGGGGAGCAAGTTCCTTCGCGTACTCGGTCTAAAATCGAACTGGTATCCCATCAGGTCCAGTGGCCTTTCCTCTTTTGAGTGATTTTAATTGTTTTTCTATCCCTCTGTCATCTATTTCGATATCTACCATTTTGTCATCTGTGCAACAATGTAGAGAAGGAACTACAGTGCAATCTTCCTTTGTGAAACGGCTTTGGAAAAAGACATTTAGTATTTCGGCCTTTAGTCTGTCATCCTCTGTTTCAGTACCATTTTGGTCATAGAGTGTCTGGACATTTTGTTTTGATCCACCTACCGCTTTGACCAAAATTTCTTAGGATTTTCTGCCAAGTCAGTACATAGAACTTTACTTTCGAATTCAGTGAACGCTTCTCGCATAGCCCTCCTCACACTACATTTTGGATCGTGTAATTTTTGTTTGTCTCCAAGGCTTTGGTGGCTATGTTTATGTTTGCTGTGAAGTTCCCTTTGCTTCCGCAGCAGTTTTCTAACTCGGTTGTTGTACTACGGTGGCTCTTTTCCATCTCTTACTATCTTGCTTGGCACATACTCATCTAATGCATATTGTACGATTGGTTTGAACTTTGTCCACTGATCCTCAACACCATCTGTACTTGAGACAAAACTTTTGTGTTGAGCCATCAAGTACTCTTAAATCTACTTTTTGTCACTTTTGCTAAACAGAAAAATCTTCCTACCTTTTTTAATATTTCTATTTACGACTGAAATCATCGATGCAGTAACCGCTTTATGATTACTGATTCCCTGTTCTGCATTAACTGTTTCAAATAGTTCTGGTCTGTTTGTCACCAGAAGGTCTAATATTTGTCTGTGTGTGGCATGGTGCGGTGGATTCTCATGGTTTATCCATGGACCCAGGACTGCGGTGCCATAGGCCATGAGCGATGGATTTCAGGAACTGCGACTGTCTCACCACAAGTACATTGCATAGTGATGCATTTTATAGACATTTTATTTATTGTAGTACATTTAGGCACTTCGAAAGTAGTTTGTATATTTGAAAGTATGGACGATAAGAAGAAGAAAATCTTGACTGTTGCTGGCAGTTTGTACGCTATGTACTAATATACACTAAGTGATCAAAAGTATTCTGACACCCCCCAAAACACGTGTTTTTCATATCAGTTGCATTGTGCTGCCAGGTACTCCATATCAGCGACCTCAGTAGTCATTAGACATCGTCAGGGAGCAGAATGGGGTGCTCTGCAGAACTCATGGACTTCAAACGTGGTCAGGTGATTGGATGTCACTTGTGTCGTACATCTGTACGTGGGACTTCCACACTCCTAAACATCCCTAGTTCCAGTGTTTCTGATGCGATAGTGAAGTGGAAACATGAAGGGATACGTGCAGCACATAAGGTACAGGCTGACCTCATCTGTTGACTGACAGGGACCACCGACAGTTGAAGAGGGGACCATCACACAGGAATTCCAAACTGCATCAGTATCCTCTGCAAGTACTATGACAGTTTGGCAGTAGAGAAAACTTGGATCTCATGGTCCAGTGGCTGCTGATAAGCCACACATCATGCCGGTAAATGCCAAATGACACTTCGCTTGTGTTAGAAGCATAAATGTTGGACGATTGAACAGTGGAAAAATGTCATGTGGAGTGACAAATCATGGTACACAGTGTGGCGACCCGATGGCAGGGTGTGGGTATGGCGAATGCCCAGTGAACGTCATCTGCTAGTGTGTGTATGCCAACAGTAAAACTTGGAGGCGGTGGTGTTATGGCGTGGTCGTGTTTTTCATGGAGGGGCTTGTAGCCCTTGTTGTTTTGCGTGGCACTATCACAGCACAGGCCTACATTGTTTTTTAAACACCTCCTTGCTTCCCACTGTTGACGAGCAATTAGGGTATGGCGACTGCATATTTCAACACGATCAAACACCTGTACTTAATGCGTGGCCTGTGGCAGAGTGGTTACACAACAATAACATCCCTGTGAAGAACTGGCCTGCACAAAGTCCTGACCTGAATCCTGTAGAACACACTCCGTGAAGAATGGGCTGCTATTCCCCAAGAAACCTTCCAGCTCCTGGTTGAACATATGCCTGTGAGAGTGAAAGCTGTCATCAAGGCAAAGGGTGGGCCAATACCATATTGAATTCCAGCATTACCGATGGAGAGCGCCACAAACTTGTAAGTCTTTTTCAGCCAGGTGTCCTGATACTTTTTATCACATAGTGTATATCTCGAAAGAAAAATCACACACCACCTGTAAAATAAAAGACCTAATACAGTGAGCAATAAGACAGAAAAAAACATAGTAGAACCAACATTTTATTGGCGGTCACCTCTAGTGTTGGTTTACACAACTCTTCCCTGCCTTATACACTTCTTTCAAGAAGCCTTCTTCTTCTTTCTTTTTTTTTTTTTTTTTTTTTTTTTTTTTTTTTTTTAGGTTATTTCTGAAAACAGTGAAGGTATTTTAAATCTGTCTTGCGACTCTAAGAAAATGCTTATTTTTGTCACCACATATGTTTCGTTTTATTGAAATAAAATAACAACAGTAGTTATAATGAGACACATATACCATTTGGCTTGCTTTCTCCATCTAGAAACAGTTCATTACAAAAGATGTTGATTTTAGTACTTTTGGTTTTTGATCCCACGGAAATCCTTATAAATTTTTGAGATCTTAAAATCTGCAAGGGAAAAATGTTGAAACTTGTCTGGAAATCAGGGAAATATCGGGAAATTTCTCTCGGGGAAGCTTGTGACAAACCTATTTGTGCAGCTTTTTTTCCGGGTAGCACCTCATTATATATAACTGCACCATCTTCTGTAAGTCAAAGGTCATCATTAATATTGTCTGCCAGGTCATTAATATACAACACAGACAGCAAGGGTCCCGATAGGTTCCCCTCGGGCATACCTGAAGCTATTTCTTGATCTGCTGATGACTCTCCAATCAATATAACATGCTAAATCCTCCCTACAAAAAAATCATGACAGCCACAAATTTCCTTTGAAACTATATATGAATTTTGATAATCGGCATTGGTTTGGTACTGAGTTAAATGTTTTTCAGAAACTGAGAAATATTGCATCCACTTAATTGCCTTGATCCATCCTTTCAGGATGTCATGAGGAAGCCACAAACTGGATTTCATATGACCGGTATTACTGTAATACATAATGGTTGGTGTGAAGGAGGTCATTCTCTTTGAGACATGAATTGTCTGTTACAACAATTTTCATCAGTCTGATTATTTATGAGTTTATGTGTTGGAATTAAGTTTTTAAATTTATGATTTAGATCACAATTCTTAACAGAAGATCTAGGTGATGTAAACAGAAGATCTAGGTGATGTAACAGTTCCTGTGAACAAAGATTAGTTGATAGTTGGAGGGGCTCCGGTATGTGCAGTGCAGACCCAAATAGTGAAGCTTGAAGTCTCATAGTGGAGGCATGAAATAGTGTCGATCGTGTAGCAGGCTAATCCGCAGCATCCAACATTACAATTAAGCCTGCACTGTCATAACTGAAACTTTGATTACTGATTAATAAAATAAGAAGCAAATCTAATTCGGTTCGAGTCTCTTCAGTGATCATTTATTTGTCTCCTTCCTCTTGTCAATGCCTTTTCCACTCTGTTAAGGTGTGTTTCAACTGACTTTTTACATCTCATTAACAATGTTCGCCACAACTTTCTTGTACTCGGTAGATACAAAGCCAGAAATTCCTGATTACATACACGGACACTT
Organism: Schistocerca americana; assembly: GCF_021461395.2. Lineage (NCBI taxonomy): Eukaryota > Metazoa > Arthropoda > Insecta > Orthoptera > Acrididae > Schistocerca > Schistocerca americana. The sequence continues at coordinate 487,960,650 of NC_060123.1, forward strand.
CACAGTACTCTCCACCAGCAAACAAACTGTGCACAGAGCACGTATTACATTTACAATATAATACACATGATTGTTGGTTAACCAGTGGCACACAGCCAATGTACGAGGGCAGTTCAATAAGTAATGCAACACATTTTTTTTCTCTGCCAATTTTGGCTGAAAAAACCGGAAATTTCTTGTGGAATATTTTCAAACATTCCCGCTTCGTCTCGTATAGTTTCATTGACTTCCGACAGGTGGCAGCGCTGTACGGAGCTGTTAAAATGGTGTCTGTAACGGATGTGCGTTGTAAAAAACGGGCAGTGATCGAGTTTCTTTTGGCGGAAAACCAGGGCATCTCAGATATTCGTAGGCGCTTGCAGAATGTCTACGGTGATCTGGCAGTGGACAAAAGCACGGTGAGTCGTTGGGCAAAGCGTGTGTCATCATCGTCGCAAGGTCAAGCAAGACTGTCTGATCTCCCGCGTGCGGGCCGGCCGTGCACAGCTGTGACTCCTGCAATGGCGGAGCGTGCGAACACACTCGTTCGAGATGATCGACGGATCACCATCAAACAACTCAGTGCTCAACTTGACACCTCTGTTGGTAGTGCTGTCACAATTGTTCACCAGTTAGGATATTCAAAGGTTTGTTCCCGCTGCGTCCCTCGTTGTCTAACCGAACACCATAAAGAGCAAAGGAGAACCATCTGTGCGGAATTGCTTGCTCATCATGTGGCTGAGGGTGACAATTTCTTGTCAAAGATTGTTACAGGCGATGAAACATGGGTTCATCACTTCGAACCTGAAACAAAACGGCAATCAATGGAGTGGCGCCACACCCACTCCCCTACCAAGAAAAAGTTTAAAGCCATACCCTCAGCCGGTAAAGTCATGGTTACAGTCTTCTGGGACGCTGAAGGGGTTATTCTGTTTGATGTCCTTCCCCATGGTCAAACGATCAACTCTGAAGTGTATTGTGCTACTCTTCAGAAATTGAAGAAACGACTTCAGCGTGTTCGTAGGCACAAAAATCAGAACGAACTTCTCCTTCTTTATGACAACGCAAGACCTCACACAAGTCTTTGCACCCGAGAGGAGCTCACAAAACTTCAGTGGACTGTTCTTCCTCATGCACCCTACAGCCCCGATCTCGCACCGTCGGATTTCCATATGTTTGGCCCAATGAAGGACGCAATCCGTGGGAGGCACTACGCGGATGATGAAGAAGTTATTGATGCAGTACGACGTTGGCTCCGACATCGACCAGTGGAATGGTTCCATGCAGGCATACAGGCCCTCATTTCAAGGTGGCGTAAGGCCGTAGCATTGAATGGAGATTACGTTGAAAAATAGTGTTGTGTAGCTAAAAGATTGGGGAATAACCTGGTGTATTTCAATGATGAATAAAACAACCCCTGTTTCAGAAAAAAAAGTGTTGCATTACTTATTGAACTGCCCTCGTACATAACTGCTACTATTAATGGTTTGACACAGACACACCGAACTGCCAGATTAGACTAGAAAAGGTAATATTATACAGCCCCACAATGTAAACCTATCCTTGAAGTGTGGAATTATATGTGACCATTCTAGCATTTTATTTATTTGCTGAAGGTAACAGTCAGTTCAATCAGTTTGTCATGGTAGAAAGTTCACATGCATAATGGAAATTCCTCCGACAGAGTATTAAAATTTAAGATGGGCCTTGAAATATGTTCCAGTCTAGTGTTTCAGTAATTCATTCTCATTTTTCACAATGTTATAATCATTGGTACAGATGTTAAACACATTATAGGTTGTAAACATGAATCATATGGTATATATGATATTGAAGTACTCGAACACAGTGAAAAGGTACACGTATTCAATTTGTGTGTTGTTGTGGAGGTATAGTGATACTTCCATCACCTACTACTACGCTCGACTACATATCTCAGAATCGGCAAAGCTTACAAAGCATGGATTAACAACATCGCCTCCCCGATTTGATTCCACTCAAGGGAAATTGGGTAAAAACCTGAGTAAGGCCTTCAGTTCTGAGGGACAGAACTGCATCAGATGTTAGTGCATGTTAGTGTGTCATGCTGATGATGTCATTACACTTAAATTGTTAAGGATACATACGAGTTAATTGCACATTTGTAAAAAACCCAACTAGAAAATGTTCTTAAAATACATGCACAGATAATCATCATTGTGGCCATCATTGGATATTGAATATGAAACTTTTGAAAGGTTCAGCTGCCATTAATCCTTGTCTTTCCAAATGATAAGCTTGAAATTCAGGTATATCAATTATCAGTCTTTGTAGGCACTGTAAAGCTAACATATCATTGATGACGTCCATCATATAATCAAATTTGTAAGTTTTGAAGTTGCATGTTGATTGACTGGAAGTTAACAATTGAAGATGTCGGCTTCAGGTGATGGCAGTGATACGCCAGTAAGATGAATGGATGGATTTTGCTGGGAACTGGTTGAAAGAGGAACGATGATGTGAAGTGGCAGCAACACTCTTTCAGACAGGAATGGACTCCAGCCAGTGACAAACAGCAAGGCTGGTAGTGGGGATGAAATATTTGAACAGCTGGATCAAGGGTAGGAAAGATTTGTTTTTTGTTTAGTAGGGTTAGAAGAAATGGATCAATTTGTGTTCTCTTTCATTTCATTTCTATTCAACCGTAGTGTAGAGATATTCAGATTCAAGCAATTCGTGTAGATTCAGAACCTTAATAGCATCAGTCACTAGTCTGATCAAGTTGTAACATCTTTCTTACGCCATGGCAGCGTACAACAGTTTGAACATTCTGGAATATACTCGTCACATGACATCCACAGCAGCATTCATGTTGAGATTTCATGAAATATATGTATAATTTGCATTGTTCACAAGACATTAAGATTCAGCTTAGTAAATAAGTCCTCAGATCATTTCTTGTTGGTTAAAGGTTCAACTAAACCACACGCGTAAGTGCATAACAGATGTGTCTGTGTATAATATCACACCAAGTAATACACATTGAACCCCGAATAAGATTACTGTTACAAATGTAGAGTTCAGTTTACACACATCAGTCAATTTATTTTGCTTGACAGATACACAAATTGTACATTTGAGAATTAGGTTGTAATCTACTCATTGCATACTTGATTTCAATGGACTAAGGCAAGCACTTGTACACATGCATATCGTGACCATTCACTAGTACTGGGGATAGGTTCTGAAGCCTAATCACAAAAAAAAATTGCGGGGCTTTTTATTTTTTATTTATTTTAGTATTATTTATTTATTTATTTCTATTTCTCACCTTGCCCACTACTTGCCCCACCTCCCCTGCCCGCCACCCAACCTGCAGCACTTCACTGTCCGCCATCCCCACCATACTATCCTTCCCCCCTGCCCACCCCAGCCTCCTCCATTCCCCACCCATTTGCCACTCCCATCATGCATCAGGTCTGCTGCTCACAGTGTGGTTTCAGTTGTCTGAGACTGCAGTCGCGTGTGTTAGTTGCGTTTGCGTGAGTGCGTGTGTGCACATATGTGTCTATTGTTGACAAAGGCCGTTGGCCAAAAGCTTTAAGTTGTTGTTGTTGTTGTTTTGTTGTTGTGGTCTTCAGTCCTGAGACTGGTTTGATGCAGCTCTCCATGCTACTCTGTCCTGTGCAAGCTTCTTCATCTCCCAGTACCTACTGCAATCTATATCCTTCTGATCTGCTTAGTGTATTCATCTCTTGGTCTCCCTCTACAATTTTTACCCTCCACGCTGCCCTCCAATACTAAATTGGTGATCCCTTGATACCTCAGAACATGTCCTACCAACCGATCCCGTCTTCTGGTCAAGTTGTGCCACAAACTTCTCTTCTCCCCAATCCTGTTCAATACTTCCTCATTAGTTATGTGATCTACCCATCTAATCTTCAGCATTCTTCTGTAGCACCACATTTTGAATGCTTCTATTCTCTTCTTGTCCAAACTATTTATCGTCCATGTTTCACTTCCATACATGGCTACAATCCATACAAATACTTTCAGAAATGACTTCCTGACGCTTAAATCTATACTCGATGTTAACAAATTTCTCTTCTTCAGAAAAGCATTCCTTGCCTTTGCCAGTCTACATTTTATATCCTCTCTACTTCGACCATCATCAGTTATTTTGCTCCCCAAATAGCAAAACTCCTTTACTACTTTAAGTGTCTCATTTCCTAATCTAATTCCCTCAGCATCACCCGACTTAATTCGACTACATTCCATTATCCTCGTTTTGCTTTTGTTGATGTTCATCTTATATACTCCTTTCAAGACACTGTCCATTCCATTCAACTGCTCTTCCAAGTCCTTTGCTGTCTCTGACAGAATTACAATGTCATCGGCGAACCTCAAAGTTTTTATTTCTTCTCCATGGATTTTAATACCTACTCTGAATTTTTCTTTTGTTTCCTTTACTGCTTGCTCAATATACAGATTGAACAACATCGGGGAGAGGCTACAACCCTGTCTTACTCCCTTCCCAACCACTGCTTCCCTTTCATGTCCCTCGACTCTTATAACTGCCATCTGGTTTCTGTACAAATTGTAAATAGCCTTTCGCTCCCTGTATTTTACCCCTGCCACCTTCAGAATTTGAAAGAGAGTATTCCAGTCAACATTGTCAAAAGATTTCTCTAAGTCTACAAATGCTAGAAACGTAGGTTTGCCTTTCCTTAATCTTTCTTCTAAGATAAGTCGTAAGGTCAGTATTGCCTCACGTGTTCCAGTGTGTCTACGGAATCCAAACTGATCTTCCCCGAGGTTGGCTTCTACTAGTTTTTCCATTCGTCTGTAAAGAATTTGTGTTAGTATTTTGCAGCTGTGACTTATTAAACTGATAGTTCGGTAATTTCCACATCTGTCAACACCTGCTTTCTTTGGGATTGGAATTATTATATTCTTCTTGAAGTCTGAGGGTATTTCACCTGTTTCATACATCTTGCTCACCAGATGGTAGAGTTTTGTCAGGACTGGCTCTCCCAAGGCCGTCAGTAGTTCCAATGGAATGTTGCCTACTCCAGGGGCCTTGTTTCGACTCAGGTCTTTCAGTGCTCTGTCAAACTCTTCACGCAGTATCGTATCTCCCATTTCATCTTCATCTACATCCTCTTCCATTTCCATAATATTGTCCTCAAGCACATCACCCTTGTATAGACCCTCTATATACTCCTTCCACCTTTCTGCTTTCCCTTCTTTGCTTAGGCTAGGTAAGCCTCTACATCCTTACATTTGGCCCCTAGCCATCCCTGCTTAGCCATTTTGCACTTCCTGTTGATCTCATTTTTGAGATGTTTGTATTCCTTTTTGCCTGCTTCACTTACTGCATTTTTATATTTTCTCCTTTCATCAAGTATGAAAATCTTTTTGTTGTGCCTGTCTGTGACTCAGCATTTCCACTATATGATGAGTAGCAACTTTCCTTCTCATAATATTGCTACATTCCAGCTTGGGTTTTCCATTGTTTGATTATGAATTCAACTTGCGTACAGGTAACTACCACACATGGAAAACTGGTTCACTAGAAGATCATCAACCAAGTACTAATCCTAGTTTCTAATTGAAAACTCTCATAGATTAATTAATAAAAAAACTTCATTATAACTAGTAGGTTTTAACAACATCATTAAACAATACTAAATATTCTCTTATTTTGAATTGACCAACATCTTTCTCCATCTTACTCCTAAAACTTAATTAATTGGAAACTTGCACTTATATATAATTACACAGATACAGAAGTAAATAGTTTTTTTCACGTATGGAGAATCTTTGAACATAAAACCTAAAATCTGATCACTTAAGGCTAAACCTAATTGGTAAATAAACTACATGTCATTAAGATTGTGAGCAACTGGTCAAGAGTCTTAGTCTTCTTAATAGAATTACTAGTGTTTAATGTTATCGTACTTTTGTTTTCTTCTTGTGTGTGATTGAATCATCCTGATATCTTGGCTTCCTATTTGCTGCTTCATAGTCCTCCTCATTACAGTTTTTCATCTTTCTTAATTCCTGCATTCTCTTGATCTAGTGGTCAGTGGCAGATCTAAGTGCGCAGGGAAGTGCATAGTGGGTGTAGCAGTATCTACAGTTTTGTTTTGTATTCAAATGGCAAACTTATCCACTTATTAAGCCAGGCTTTTCCTCAAAAACCTGGGCACATTTCAGTAAAAGTTCTAATAACTCTTTCCTCTGTAGGTGATGTGCCAATCGATTCATCAGTCTTGGCCCAAGTCTGCTCACATATTTTTGTAGCACCAGGCAATTGTTTTAATTTATCTGCAGCTGCTCAATCTATCCATCAAATTGTTAATCTTTGACAGTATTTTCGATGCAAGCATTCCTTAGCTAGGTTAACTGTGGTTGAGACTCTTTTGTTTGTAAATTTCAGCTTCTTGAAGCCTCGAGCCTTTTCTTTCAGCCATTTGAGTCCAAGTACACAGATTACGACTAAATTTGGCACTACTAGGCATGTGCATAATGTAGTTACATTACCCAGCATTATTTTTAGTTGCTGCCATTTTATAATTCATAAACACTCTCCAACAGCCACTACTATTGACAGTTTACCACAGAAAGAGTGGATACACCAGCTCATTCCTGAATCCATCAAGACTCCATTGATACAAGCTTCTGTGTCTAGTATAGCCTTCTGTTTCAGTATGAACTGCAGATTGTGATATTTCAGTTGAGTTGAATTTATATGGATTTGGATCTTGTGAAAGTTCCTCACATATATCTCACCTATCGTTATACCATAGCATCAATAAAAATAAGGTACTACCACCACCACCACCACCACAGCCCATATACCAATTCTTGACCAGTGCATTGGGGGTGAGATGTGGTTGCATTTATTTAATGTTGGTTGTGTCCAGGTAGGATAATTGTCCTCCTCCTCTCTTCTTGGTTCTGCAGCTCCTGATGAGCCTTGGCCTCTTCTACAATTTCCTTCCATTTCTCTCGGTCCTTTGCCAATACTCTCCAGTTTCTATATCCCATCTTCCTAAGATCTTCGATTACTCCATCTTCCCATCTGGCTCTTGGCCGACCACGTCCTCACTGCCCTCCTGGCTATCCTTGTAATATTCTTTTTGGTAATTCAGTATCATTCATGCAAGCCACATGTCCCGCCCACCTCAGTCTGGATGATTTCACTATCCTTCTGATGGGTTGGTCTTTGTATATGATATACAACTCAAGGTTGTATCTTCTTCTCCATCTTCCTCTTTCACAAATTGGGTCGATAATTCATCTAAGTACATTTCTTTTAAATGCATCCAGTGTTTCAATATCTTCAGTTGTTAATGTCCAGGCTTCAGAGGCATATGTAAGCACTGGTTGTATAAGTGGTTTATAGGTAGTTGATTTAGTGGTACGAGTCAGGAGGCCTGAGGATAGATGCTTAATTTCATAGGAGGTATCATTTAGATGCGTAACTGTCAAGCCCAAGTACTTAAAATGTTCAACTCTGTCAAACGTATACTTGCCCATTGTTATTGCATTTGGCATATTTTCTCTGTGTGCTTTTCCAGCTGACATATATTTTGTTTTTCGTCCTCCACCTCTGTTATAATCGGTGGATTATTCCCCCACTCGTTGTTTATTCTCATGCAGGTTGATGTTGGTGCTGTTTATGATTTCCTTGATTTGTGTGATAACCACAACTGACTCTCCTTTCATGCCTCCTACTGTGGAAGTGATTATGATTGTTTGAGTTTCCATTTCCTTCACTATTGCCAGTAATGTATATGTTACTCACAGTGGAATTCAGTGAATTTGGTCCACTCGCATTTTGGTGCTGTCTGTCGTCCAGTGGTGAACTGAATCTGCGATAGTTGTTTGGATTAGTGGAACTTGCCTGATTGTTAGGCTGTGGCATACTTGCCTTCAGGTTCTCTTACAACATATCAAGAGTATCTAACACAGACAAGAACTCATCCAGATTTGAGTCATTCACATGTACTTTTCTTTAATTTTAGGTGTCAACTTGACCTTCAGAATCTCTAATAAACGTTTTTCCACAATTTGTTCCATCCAATATTCAATTTTATTAATGTATTTTTAAAAATATCTATGTGAATTGCCGTTTGGTATATTAAAAGACTCTGGCTGAAATACTTCTTGATGCAAATGCTCCTGTATCACATTTGATTAGTATTTTGCAATAAATGTATGATAGGACTCAGCTGCTTTAATGCCCATAACGTGGAGGTCTACATGTGGCGTTTATGCTCACTCGAATTACTCGCTGCTTGTAGTTCTGCGAAAGTCTGGCGGATATCAGTACATCTGCTTTGGACATGGGGAGCAACTGCACTAGACTACCTTGACACTCATTCGAGCATTTTGTGCTTGAATGGCCCAACCATCTCCTTTAGTTACCTAATCACCACTCAGCTGTCTGCTGCATAATCAAGGCATGTGAACATGACGGAAAGGAGGCTGTGAAAATGAAACTAAATTCAAAAGAATTTATTCTGAGTGCAGAAGACAGTTGTTGTAGCAATGTTGGGAAGAGATTTCCATTAAAGACTGATGAAGATAAACTGGTGATATGAATTTGTTACAATCTTCAAGCAAGAAACAGAGACTAGGTCGAAAAAGTTGTTTAGAATGCTACAGTCTGTAGTTAGACACTACAATAAAACCAAGGAAATGCTTGCGGAGAAAGGTGTCATTGAAAACTTATTGGTTGTTATAATACCACTGCAAAAGAACTTGTGACCTTTTTAGAGCCATTCAAAGATGCATCAGTTCAGTTTGCTTTGTTTTGGTTGCATAAACTGAGAAGTCATACTAACACAATGCCTAAAAATACAAAGGCATGTTTAAATTGCTGTGGATCCAATTTTCTTGTGCTAAACGCCTTGTGTGTCCTGCAAATGAAAATTGTGCTTAATTGTAAAACGACAGTTTTACTGTCACTATTATTTGGCAGCACAATACAACTGTTATGTTATATATTAACTATAGAAACTATGAGCGTGAAAAGTGTGCTGTCTCCGTCTCATAGCGGAGGAAGTTGGTTCGAATAGTGCACAGAATCGTAACCTTTCTGTAATCACTCTTCAGATTGTTAAAAATAGTGGCTGTTTGTGATAATGTTGAGATGTTAAATACTGTGTGTCAAATTTGAGCTGAAATATCATTTTCACATAAGCTAGAACAAAATTGTGGTATCTCAGTAATATCTTAATCAGTTTTTGTGATATCCGTAAACATTTATTTTGCACCACCGAGACAACATCAGCTGCACTTACCAGCAAAAAAGATGTAGTTCCTGTTTTGGGAGTGGCTTGACTGAGGACCATGTCATACATTTTCTACCAGTGAGGCTGATTTGTATTCAACCCAAATGGATAGTGGCGGGTATGACGATCCACTTGAGGAATGGAAGCGTGACAGTAGTCTATTTTCCAAGCTACCTAATTTAGTGAGAAGAATGTTATCTGTTCTCACCTCAAAAGGGGCTGGCGAAAGATATTTCAGTCAACAGGGAAACTTATCTTGAACAGACAAAGCAGAATTGATGTGAAATGAGTAGATGCTCCACAGACAATTCATTGTGATTACAACAATTACTGAGAATATAATTAGGAGACAATTTTGTTCATGTTGGATTTCCAACTTCTTATGTGCTAAAATTCACGTATGTAATTTTGAATCAATAGAGAAGATGGTGTTACAAAAAACAGCAATGTGGGTTTTCATTTCGAGACTAACCATCATTACAAAAGTTGATGCATAGGTTTCCTGTGAAATTTTAAACTGTTCCCAAATTTTGTGATTGTTTACAGCTAGCTATTTTCTCTTATGGACCATAATGATGTCAGAATTAGACGTTACTTCACAGGAATATACATCTACTGCTTAACTAAATTGATATGAGTGTAGTTCTGTCATCTGATTGAAAGATGACAGAAGCAACACCAGGCAACAGACGCACACAGCAGTGACTGTGCGAATCTGGGCAATGTCTTCGCTCCCCTCCCCATGGCACCTCGTTTGAGTTCCAAGTATTCACACTCATGCATGGCGTGTCTGGGCGCACTGTTCTCAGGTGAGTTTGAGTGAACAGAATGCCCAATCTGCAGACCTCTACTGTAATGTGCCATCACCATATATGAAACCACTCATATAACTGATTGTTTGTGTTTCAGTCCACATTCGTGGCAAGACGCTCGTAAATGTATGAATGAACACAATGAAATAAATTGTCTTCTTGTAAGGATTGAATACTTGAATTGCTGGTATTTAACAAGTTTCTCCTCCATCATAAGAGTGGCAAAGTCATTCCCTGCTCTGCCATATTGTATGCAATTGGAGTGACAGTTTTGGGTTGGTCGATGTCGGCTGCTACTGTGGAACAAATGGCTTGGTATGTTGCAGATTTCCTCTTCTTTTGTCACTAACATTAGATTGGTTATCCTACAACTCTCACTTTGTATTGGCTAATTCACAATTCACTGGTTCTATACGTTGATTTATTTCAGTCTGTTATTGAAGAAAATTATCTCCTATCTGTATTTTCACTTCTCTTAAATCTTTGGTAATCTCCTCCTCTAAATTATTCTTCTGGCATATAATTGTCACAACAACTTCATTCACATCGTCCTGCACTTTGACAGTTAATTGATTGCCCTTACGCACAGCCAGGTGCAGAAGTAAGTATTGAATTTATCTTTCTATGCTGTATACCTTTGGGTTATAGTGTGGTCTTGCTCATGGGTCACACTTGAAGCTAGGATAGTTAATCCTTCAGCACTAACAACTACGTCTCCATGACCTTGCTTTAAGTTCAACATTTTGTCGTGTGAATTCTTAACAGCTTCAGGCAAATTCTTACTGTTTCCCTAAATTCAGAAATTCCTTTAAGTAGAGCAGAATGAGACTGTGAGAGTTCCTGTATTTTGCCCTGCAAGGCAGCATGAAAATTGGTTAGCTCATTGTGGAGTCCCGCTCATACCTTTGCGATCTCAGAAAGTAAGGAAATCTGAATTCCTTGCATTTGCATGAATATTTCCGGCTTTAAACTCTCAGATAAATCTTGTAAAGTTATTCAAAAGTTGTATAAAAGGATCAAACGCCTCTTCTCTATACACGGCCTGCTCCTCAATTTCCACCAGCTGCTGAATATTCATTTCGCCCTGTTGTACCATTTTTAACTGGTAGTAGGTTATAACCGTAACACATTCAACATATTACAAATGCCTAACAGTTACCACTTACTTTATAACAATTATTCCTACAACAGTGAACCAGTGTCATGGTGAAAATTTTCGAACTAACGACAGCAATTGAAATGGCCAATCGACTGACTGACTGACTGACTGACTGACTGACTGACAGACACCTATAAAATACCCTGATATTAGTGAAGCATGAAAGGATTAGAGTGCATACACCTACAGTCATACAATTACACAGCCCTTGGTATCACAAGTCCCCATCTCAGTCAGATACAGTTCAGTTTCATTTCCCAATGACCAACCCTGGAGCAAAATATACAGCTTAGCACACTACACTATGCAAAGCAAATACAAAGAATGTAATGAAACAAATCTATAATATTCATATTTTACAACAAGTCCACCATCTCGTTGGCAAAATGAATTCTCTCTTACCATTTTTTTGTTACTCTGATTATTAATGAGTTTATATGTTGATGTTAAGTGTTTGAATTTTATTTATGATTTGGTTCTCCATTCTAAACAGACAGTATAAGTGAGGTGGAAACTCCTGTGAACAAAGAATATTGTCGATTGGAGGGACTTTGCCGTGTGCAATGTGGGCCCAAATAGTGAAGCTGGAAGCTCTTGTAGTGGTGGCATGAAATGGTTTTGACTGTGTAGCAGGCTCATCCGTAGCATCTAACACTCCTATGAAGCACATACCATCATAACTGAAACCTTGATTACTGATTAATAAATTAGGAAGCCAGTATAATTTGTTTTGAGTCTCTTCACTGATCTGTTGTTTGACTCCTTCCTCTTGAAATTCCTTTTCCATTCATCTATTTCAATTGACTTTTTATGTCTCATTAACAACATTCCTAACAACTTCTTCATATTGAATAGATACAGAGCCAGAAGGTCATGATTACATACATGGAGATCTCACAGTATTCTCCACCAAAGAATAATCCATACACAGAGTGCATATTACATACGTGATACAATGCACATATAAATACTAACAAAGAGATAGAGGGGCTGGCCAGTACTTACCTCAGCTCAGTACAGCTGATAGATTCACAAAACAGAACAGAAAATTTACGTTCCTAGCTTTCGGAACTTTGTTCCTTCATCAGGGAGGAGAGAGGGGAAGAAGGGACAGTGGATTCAGTTACTCACAACCCAGGTTATGAAGCAACAGGGAAAGGTAAACAGAGAGGGTAGTAAGGCTGAGGTAAGTACTGGCCAGCCCATCTATTTCTTTGTTAGTATTTGTTTCACATCTTTATATGAGATTTTCCATTAATCATTTACAATACACATATAATCATTTGCCAACCAGTGGCACACTGCCAATATACGTAACTACCACCATTAATGAAACAATGGAAATTCCGAGAAGGAATATAAACAGTGTTTGAAAAGGTAGCTGCTGCTTACCAATAAGGATGCAGACAGGCACAATTAAGAAACTTACACATAAGCTTTCAGCCAGTCTTCGTGGGGAAAAGAGAAAAACACTCCACACATTCACATATTCTGGCACTAGCTGCTGGAGTTGGCAGTCATGTGTGTGAGGTGTGCTTGCTTGTGTGAATGAATGGTGTGTGTTTCTCTATTTCCGACGAAGGCTGTGACCGAAAGTTTATGTGTAAGTGTCTTTTGATTGTGCCTGTCTGCAACTTAATGTGAATCTTTATGCTAAGTAGCAATCTGTCTTTTCCTACATTTTTGATACTGCTATTAATGGTTTGACATAGACACACTAAAGTGTCAGATTAAACCAGAAAAGGTGTTATTTTAGACACTACATTGTTTGAGTCCAACATATGTTTATAGATTCTATAAAAGATGAATGTCAGTGATACAGTAGGTTTTTACGTAGACAAGCAGTGTCAGAATCATCACGTAAGAGATTCAGGCAATACTTTCTTTTAAGAAAGTTTTAATCTGCCAGGAAGTTTCATATCGGTGCACACTCTGCTATAGAGCGAAAATTTCATTCTGGAAACATCCTGCAGGTTGTGGCTAAGCCATGTCTCTGCAATATCCTTTATTCCAGGAGTGCTGGTCTTGCAAGATTCACAGGAGAGCTTCTGTGAAGTCTGGAAGGTAGGAGGCGAGGTACTGTTGGAAGCAGAGCTGTGAGGATGGGTCAAGAGTCGTGCTTGGGTAGCTCACTTGTTAGAGCACATGCCCGCGTAAGACAAAGGTCCCTAGTTCGAATCTCAGTCCAACACACAGTTTTAATCTGTCAGGAAGTTTCACTTTCTTTTAAGGTAAGGAACGAAACAGCAGCAGGCATCCCCCATCAATTTTTTGGAGTTTATGGGAATTGTCAGTAAATAAATACATACATGAATCAGGTGGTAGGCTCTGGTTATATGCTTAATAATTTCAAATTGGTTTCTATTTCATCTGCACATTAAAGTACTCGATGTTAATTTGTATAACAGATGATTCAGAGTAGTCCTTGGGAATCAGTGCAGTGCTGTGCTGCTGTATTAGTGTGTATAGACAAAATCTTGTGGAGTTGTTGACATCTTACAGTTCATTAATTTGGTTGCAGTTGATATTTTGTTCTTCTCTTTCAATATTGTAGGTATAATTTAAGAGTTATTGTATCATAAAGCTTGGCGTAAAGTAAGTAATTAGTTGTACATAACTGTCCAAGTCGGGGTCATTAGCGAGCTCACAATATCCATGTAGTCCATCCAGAATCAGTTGGCTATTCCAAACACACAAATCTGTGAACATCAGCCAGTGTTCTTTGAGACACTTAGTCAGCCCAGCCTCATTCATTGTAACTTTGCACCCTTTATAGTATGTCCTCTTCATTGGTCATTTTGCTGAGCAATGAGATGTGACAGGAATGGGGTGGACCAGCCAATGCCGATCTCCATCGCGACCAGTCTTGTCATGTTGCCCTGTGTTTTTTAATAGGTTCCATAATTATAAGCTAAGAAATGAAGCCCAACATCTGATGTGTTGCACTGTTTTGTCTAGCATCTTTGGACCAGAGAGAGAGACAATTTCAAGAGCCGCCTCCTTACTGTATAAGTAATTCTTTTGTGATTTCAGTGACATTTTCATGCAAACGCAGCTGGTTGTATTCTACCATCTGTTCTTCCACATCAGAGAACTTCGCTAATGCTATGCTCTGCATCATTGGAGGCCAGCACCTAGGGTTAATCAGGTGAGAAAGGAGATGGTTTTAGGAGAGTACCATGTTTGTTCATGTATCTTGAAATATTGAAACAAAACTTCTCTATGTTGTGGAGATGGTTTAATGGGTGCATGATATTTAGGTCCTTTGTGATGAATTTTATATAATAGTTTGCCTTTCCAGGAGAAGACTAAAGCTCTTTTTAGTTTGTTGGTCTAGGCAGCTTAACTTTTGGTTCGATATGGAACTACATATATAAAAGTATTTATTCAAAATGTATCCCAAATAGTTTGCATGTTGTTCAGATAACTTAAATTTGTCCAACCTGTAATATAGTTTTGCATTTTGTATCACTATTATTAGTGTACACTAATTTTTCAGATATTCGTAATGGTAGCCCTCATTACTTATGTTGACCATGTTGTGTGCACGTGCAGGAGTATGCTGTGTTAGATCCTCTACAAATCTGAATCACAGTGAAATGCTACTGAAGTCAAATAGCAGACATTTGCATTGATTTATACTAAGCAATCATTAGAAATTTCTAAAAGGAAAGATAAAGAAACTGATTTCTGATGGTAGTATCAGTGTGTCGCTTGTTCAGTGATTCTGTGGTTCAATGAAGTGATACGTAGAAACATAAAGGTGAAATGCTGGGAATTAATCATAAAGCTCTTGGAACCAAATTACAGGAGTACCAATGTGAACGTCATTCTGAATATAGATGCCAAAAAGAGTAAACAAGTCGAATCCAGCAATATTAAAGTACAGACGGGGAGATGTGATCCCCGATTGCTGACATTGCTGTAGCCAGCTTTCAACTGCCAAGCACAAATGACTGCAGGTGAAAACAATAGTTGTCTATAACCACTCAGGAGGTTCACAACTCTTTTGTGAGAGAGAACATGCATAACAAGCATGGGTCCCAAAACCCTTGCAGTACTTCTTCCTTTCCTATGCTCCAATTTTACTCTATGAACATATCTTTTCTCTTACTTATTCTCTAGGATAGGTTCCCTGCTGACAACCTAGTTTGCTTTTAGAACATTGATTCTGGCTTCTCCCCCTTGGTTTCCTTATTTTAGATCTCATGATTTTGTGACCCATGTGGGTGTTTTGCTCACTATCCAGCATTGTAGCCAGTCCATGTGGGTGGCAGGCAAAGGGGGGGGGGGGGGGGGGGGGGGGGGGGAGGGGGGAGGGTGGAGTCAGGTATCTGTATGGTAGTAGCTCCCTGGCCACACAATCATCATTACTCAATATAATTTTTCTGGGCTTGTGACCGCATTGTCAATATGTAAAATTACTGACTTAAACAAAAACACACTGAAGGAGGTCACTTGCAACAGTGACCGAAACGTTAGTAGTGTTACATATTGACAATGCGGCCACAAACCAGGAAAAATTTTATTGACTGTGACAATGGCTGTGAAAGCCTACGTTAATAAGCATCATATTGCTGATGCTCGAGCTGTGACATCTCTGCACAAGCTGAGGAGTAGGTGCATACCTGTTTGGAGGCATCATGACTTGGAGCACTGGCCATGTGGCCTTTGCTCAGCTAGGGAGGTGACCGTGGGAAGAGCCCTTGTTCAGAGTAGACAGCATCATGGTGGTTATTTGACATCAAGAAATGACCTAAACCTTCAACCAGTTCCTATGAGGTTCGAGCAGTCTCTTCAGATTGACTGCAATTACTGCCGATTACGCAGATCAGAACCCTGTCGCCAGCCATTGGCTGAAAGAATAATGGACTGTGGGTCCTTGGGCTGCTTGCTCTTCTTCCATTTCTACATCAGCAGCAGATAAGTCCTCCCAAAGTTGTGAAAGAGAAGAAGAAGAAAGCTTGAGAAATTCCCACGCTGTCAGACTCCAAACTAATGTTCATTGATGTGGTTCCACACCCACTAGTAACAGACAGTGATACTGGAGTGAGATATTTCTCCTGCCTCCTTCATGCCTAACTGAGACAACCTCAGCATGGTGATCCAGTGGAACTGCAGTGCATATTACTGTCCTGTGCCAGAACTATAACAACCAGTTTCTTCTTTAGCGGTCTGTGTTGCTCTCAAAGAAATGCACGTCACTAGTGACCATTCCTAAACTCTTCAGTGGTACCATACATTGTCAGAATCTTGCCCCGAAAGAGCATCTGGAAGAGTCCACGTTGGTTTGCTCAGATGTTGTCAGTAACTGGGTTCCCCCCTGTACTGTAGTGGAAGCAATAGCAGTGCAAGTGCAAACTATCCAGCAATCCTATGTGGGCACTTATTTGTGTAGAGATGACCACATTAATCAAACATCTCTCCCCCTTTCTCCTACTTGAGGATTTCAGTGCATGCCACCCTCTTGTGGGGAAGTACCTCTTTGTCTGATAGGGGCCCTTTGGTTCACCAGCTTCCTTCCGAGCTTTATTTGTGTATCCTCAATGATGATACTCCTCACCACTACAGTGCCACCCATAACACCTTTTCTGGTATCAACCTTTTGATCTATTCCCTCAGTCTCATGGATTTGCTAAAATGGTTGCTACACAGTGCTCTTTGTGACAGCGAATGCTTTCTGGTGATGTCACTTCCTTGTCATCACCCAACAGATCCATTACCATGGTGGGCCCCTTCAGAGCACACTGGCAGTTGTAGACCTGTGTCATCTTTGCCCCCTGTCATATTGCATCAGTAAGGTTATGGAAGACATCTCCAGCATCTTCATCCTAGGCATTGGAACTGATTCCCCTTTCTACAGGTCCCGCCAGGGGCCTCATGGCTCTTTCGTGAGTTTTTGCATGGTGTACATGGGCCCCCGAGCTATTGTGGCCCTTTCTTCCTTCCAGTGCTGCATTCTCTTCCGCATGCCCCTCCCTCCCTGTCCCTGCTCCATCCCCTCTGCCTCCCCGGTGAACCCATAGCTCTTTTGTGGGTATGTGTGTAGTGCCCTTGGGGCCCCAAGCTGCTGCCAATGTTCTTCTCTCCCTGGTTGCATTCACTTATCCATATCCACTCCTTCTCATCCTAGCTCCTCCCCATCCTTCCCACCGTTCTTCCTTGGTGTTTCCCTTTATAACAACCTGACTGTTTCCTCAGTTCCATTATTCCTTTTTGGTCTTGTGTTTCTTGTCCCCCCACTCTCTCTCCCTCCCTCTCCCCCTCCCCCCTCCCCCTCCCTCTCCCCCTCCCCCCTCCCTCTCCCCCTCCCCCTCCCTCTCCCTCTCCAACCTCCACCTCGCCCTCCCTCTCCCCCCTCCCTCTCCCCCCCTCCCCCCTCTCCCCCTCCCCCTCCCTCCCCCCTCCCCCTCCCTCTCCCCCCTCCCTCTCCCCCTCCCTCTCCCCCCTCCCCCTCCCTCTCCCCCCTCCCCCCTCCCCCTCCCCCCTCCCTCTCCCCCTCCCTCTCCCCCCTCCCTCTCCCCCTCCCTCTCCCCCCTCCCTCTCCCCCTCCCTCTCCCCCCTCCCTCTCCCCCCTCCCTCTCCCCCCCTCCCCCTCCCCCCTCCCTCTCCCCCCCCTCCCCTCTCCCCCCTCCCCTCTACCCCCTCCCCTCTACCCCTCCCTCTACCCCTCCCTCTCCCCCCTCCCTCTCCCCTCTCCCCCCTCCCTCTCCCCCCTCTTACTGGGTCACCATCACATGTAGCTGGTGAGTTTGGTGGGGCTGTCATGTGCCCATCTGGCTGAGCTCCAAGACAACACAGGGGTCACACTTCTGGTACCTGAGCTGTCACTACTTCATATTTGACTAGAACTGGTTGCTCGTATTTTTGGGGCACTGGAGCTCCCAACAATGACTGCCTTACCAGGCAGCCTTTGCCACAGCTGGGTGGCATCCACAGGATGAAACCCCGATCAGAGTTGATGGTACCAGGGCGGATGCACTGCACATGAAGTGTCCAAAGCTCCATACTTCTGGCCACACTGCCACAGTTGTCTCTTCAGAAAAAATGTTCTCTCTATGCTCCCAATTTTGGTTTCTCGTTCCCCTTTCTTGGTTTGTTCCAGGAGAGACAGGCAGACTTTTGTCATTACCAGGTTTCTCCTTTATTTTTATTATTTTTTTTATAGATAGTACAGAAGATAAGTATGGTGAGGTTCACTATTGATTAAAACTTCTTCCAGTCAGTCAGCTTCGTTTTGAGCTTGGGTGCTCTTGGGAGTCATACTGGTGAGCAACGCTCCTTGCCTGCCCTTAAATATGATACAAGTCATTATCTTTCACAGGGATCTCCTCCTTCAGCCTGATGAGGAACACTGGACTAATCTGGCACAGTGCAGCATTCATTTTCTGTGTTGGGTCCAGAGAGGTCCTAAGGGCAATCACATTGATACCAGCTCTTTCATCCTGGCCATTGAGAGGTATACCTTTCCTGTAAAATCAGAGTTATAGTTTACTGTTGCATTGTGAAGTCCTGTATCCCACCTCCCATGCTATGTCTCTGCTTTGGTCACAAGTCTTCACAATGTTATGCTAATCCTGTTTGTGGGGACTGTGGCCGCCCCCTCCATGTGAGGGAGGAGGGTCTTTGCACCCCACCGCCCTAGTGCGTGAACCGTTCTGGCTCACTTCTCCTCGATCACCCGATTGCCTGATCTATAAAAAGGAAAGAAAGATTCAGGAATTCAAAACTCTGTATCATCTAACCTACTCTGAGGCCTGACAGAAATTCAACTGTCTCCACCTGATGATATCTTTAAAGTCTATATTTGTTTTTGTTGTGTCCTTTCTCCCTCCTCTTTCCTTCTTACCTCCGTCCTGTCCCCCTTCCCTTTGCTCCGACCTGGTGCTTCTCATTCCCTCTCCTCACAGAACAGCTGACTGACCTTAGATGCTCGTTGGCATGCCTTCCTCATCTTCGTCAACTAAAGGGGACATGTTAGTTGCACCTTAATGCTCTTTCGATGCCTCGGCAACACCAACTGGGGCACAAACCCCCATATGCTTATACAGCTGTACGCAGAATTGGTCCACTCCTATCTAGATTATGAGAATATTGCATATTGTTAAACATAACCTTAAACATTACAGATGCTGGATCAGATACATCATTGTGGGGTACAACTAGCAAATGGTGCCTTTCGGACTAGCCATGTGACCAGTCTCCTAATGGAGGCAGGGATTCCACCATTTCAGGTTTAGACCCAACAACATTTGATCGCTTATGCATTATGCATCTGCTGCTCCCTGGAGCATCCAGGCTACTGTCTCCTATTTGCATATACAGACATCCATCTCCTGCAATGATGTCCCAGGTCTGGAGTTCCGATTGCCATCCGCATCCAGTCCCTTCTTTCTGAACTCCAGCTTTCCTCTCTACCACCCCTTCTCCAAGCCCACACACATACACCTCCATGATGCATGCTTCATTACAGCTCGTTTCTTGACCTATCACAATGTCTGAAAGACTCGGCCCAGCTGGAGGCCCTCCACAGCAAATTCTTCTCCATTCTAGGCACATTTTGGAGTTGAGGAATAGTCTCAACTAATGGCTCAATGATCATGCTGGTTTTGCTTACATTCACACAGGATATAATGAACTCTGTACCTTGCCAAATGGCGGAGTATGTAGCCACCTCTCGCACTCTTGAGCATATCTGTTCCTGCAGCGATGAGTCCTTCCTCATCTGTAGTATTTCTTTGTGCAGTTCACAAGCTCTTGACCAGTGTTAACCACACTATCCCATGGTCCTGACTATCCAGAATTCTTTTTTCGTCTTAAAACAATATGGATGTCAGTGGTCTTTCTCTAGACCCCAGGTCACGTTGTGATCCCGGGGAATGAATTCGCTGACAGGCTGGCTATCAACAAGTCATTTCTTGAGATTGGTATTCTGGAATCAGACCTTCGGTCAATATTATGCCATAAAGTTGTAAGGATTTGGAATATGGAATTGAACCGTGATTTATTTTCAAAGAATATTCTTAAGAATTTATTTTATTTACTAACGATTCATCAAGAACATTAACACATTTAATCACACTATGTAAGCATGGAAGTAGTTGCCAAGGAGTAACTAATGAAATTATAACCAAATTCCTTTTAACAAATGGGAATTTTATTCACTTTACTAGTGCCTAAAAGCATTTTTTTTTTAAAGAAACAGATTTAAAATTATAATCAGAAAGCACCCTCTAAATATCAAAGTTGAAATTTATTCAGAGGCAGAAAGAAACAAGTTTTGACTGTATGAGCTTTCGGGCAGAGAACCTTGCTGCTCCCCTTTGACACGGTCGTAGTTAACATTGTTCACAACAGCCTCTGAAAGCTTACACTGGTGCAAATCTGCAACACACCAGATAACTTTAAACTAAGAGTTTTAACAATTTACACAAGCACACAAACTATGCTCCCCCCGTAGGAGGGATGGACATGGTACAAAACACTAACAATTAAAATATTAACCTTGCCACCTAAGGTGCAACTTGATTTTTAACTTCTAAGAAAAGTATTACAGTGAAAGGGTGGCAACATTGTATACTATAATGATCATTTAAATAAAAGCCCATGAAATGCAATCTTATATATAATTCTACAAGGTTGGCCAAACAATAGTTAAGATGCTCTACAGTACACGGATACCACCTCTCAAGATCATAGGCAATAATATCAAAGTTTCCAAAGATCAAAACATCTTTCAGGTATCAGGCTGTTACACTCCAAGCAATAAATTCATTAACGCACCAAATCCGACAACATGACAGAGGCAGCTACTAACGTACGGTAGATTAATAGGGAGGTTACCGAACAACCCGAACTGCAGGTTGCTCTAACCCACCCCTACTCCACAAGGGAAAAACAGACCACCCAATTTATAAACAACCACCTTCCCACGGGTGGGCAAACGGAGAAGAATGGTGGGACGACCCCAAAGCAAAACGGCTGGTGACCTCACCAAGAAAACAAGTAGAATTTAACAAGAGTAAATGAAAGAACATATCACCAATCACTTAACTTCTAATAAACTGCGATTTCTCGAGAAGACCTGGCGCAGCACCCCCAAATTGCTCTCCCGAACCGTCCACTGCCAGCCGCTTCAACGGATGCAGGAAGGCACGCCGATCTCCCGTCTCACGGCGTCACAGCTCACACCGGCCAGACTGATGTCGTGGGTTGACTCCTGTTGCTCTCGTGTTGACCGCGAAGTCACTACCCCTCACTATACGCCGTGGCTCACTGGACTCACGTGACCACCTCACATGCGCCGACGCTCAAGACAGACCAGTCATCTTGTGTCTCAGTGTGCGACCGACCAACCGATCGATCCAACTGCCAATGACCATTGTCTGAGCAAACTCGAGCAGACTGGGGGCCTAATGCGCAGACTCAGATGCAGGAACTAAGCCCCGCCTGGGCAACCACTCGCTGAGTTCTCTTACTGGTGGAGTGGAGAGACTCTCATTGCCGGCTTTAAAGGTTGATCCAAATGACAGACATACTAGCACTCCAAACGCCAGACAGACACTAACTGCCTAACAAATGTGGACGAGAGACAGACTAGCAAGCTGGGGATGAGAGACTGGCCGATTGGCGAGCTCATAGCACCCCTTAAATGCACGTGAACAGGCAACCTTTCCCACCAGAGGCAGACACCAAAGCTGTGATTGCCACAGCAGCGCCACCGCCAGAAACGGAGAGCGACTGCTTCACACAACGCATTGCGGCACGCTATTCATAACAGCAATTTTTACCGCGGCTCAGGAATGTCATACTCTGACTTTGCTGAATTAACTGCCGATGATAAAAAGACCACAGATTTGTGGAGGCCATCTATGCGGGCCTTTCATAAGGACGCCATCATCCTTTGCCAACTCCATATCGGCCATACTTGGCTGACTCGTGGTCATTTCCTCCGTTGCAAGGATCCATCCCACTGCTGTTGTGGTGCACATTTAATGGTGATCCTCATTTTACTGACTGTCCCGTGGTGGACTCTTAATCGTCCTTACTCGCTACCCTTGGTGTTAGAGGATGATGCTGTGGCGGCTAGCAAGGTTTTACAGTTTGTGCAGAGGAGTTTTTACCATACTCCCTGAGAAAGGGTGCGTCAGGTTTGTCGGGCCATTGAGGGGTCGGTAGGATGCCCTGTTTCCTCTTCTGCCTCGAACGGACGGTAGCTCCAAAGGGTTAGGGATCTGCCCCAGGCCTCATCCTACTCTCTGTTTTGCTTTTCTTACCCCTTCTTGTGTGTATTCTTTTACATGAAATTCTTCCTGTTTTCCTTTGCTTCTTCTCGCCCTGTCTGTCTCTTTAGTCTTTTCTGGGTATTGTTGGGTGTCATTTCTCAAGGCTTTGTTAACCTTCGGTAGATCTTGAAGTGTTCTTTTCTTTAGTTTTGTGCAGTAGGCCCTTCTTTGGTGTGAAGTTTTGTTGACTTGCCTTTGTTGACTGACTAAATTAGTGTCAAAGCTCCAGAGTGACAGCCATTTGAACTAAGTACTTTACAACCTTTAGTCTTAATCATCTTTCAGCAATACATTGATTTCTATTTAGAAGACAGCCAAATCAGTCGGGTCTGCTTTGGGCCACATAGTGGCCATGTGGCATACTGCATATCATCATTGACACATCCATGTCAAACCTATAAGCACACAAACATGTGATGCACAAACTGAACACTATGAAGTTAGTTGCACTAAGGGTGATTGTTCAAGTGGTTGTCCACTGGAGTGGACAAGGAATAGATTGAATATGTGGTACCATTTCAGGTGGGCGACGAGTCTCAGGGCACAAGTAAGCCCTGACTTGGTGCGTAGGTAGTTTCCAGGAATACTGTGTGCAAATTTCACATATTTTTATGTGGGCGAAAATTTCCCTGGGTGCATATCACACATTCACACTCTTCTTCCAACCATCTTCATCATCATCATCATCATCATCATCATCATCATCATCATCTTCTTCTGCTCAGAGCCCAGTAAAGTGAAGTGCTCCATTTTCATAAAGATCATAACCAGTTGATATTTTAAAAATGTAATATTTCATTTAATTATCACAGAAGAAAGAAACTACAACCAGCCACACTTTTATTCCAGTGCAACTTCTGACATCTTCAACTTTTGTAGTCCTGTCTTCCTCAGTCTGACAGCAACTGAATGTTGCTGTCAGACGGTCCATAAGTAAAAATTATCAATATACCGTAATATTACATGCAACTGAGGAAGACAGGACTACAAAAGTTGAAGATGTCAGTAGTTGACTCAGTCTTTTGTTTTTGGGGGAAAAGCTATGATAGGCATTTCAGCGTCGGGTCCAAACATCTTAAGCCAATATTTCTGTAAATGAAAGTTACAACCAAACTCAAATAAAATATAAGCTGCATGTTTTCATCTGTCCAATAGATTGGCACATAGCTCTAGACTTTTATTTTGAAGGAGACAACCTTCATCACAACATACATCCAAAACACCTTGGGATCACCTTCAGTTGGACACTTTCTTTTAAGAACCTCTTGACACCAACATCTTTTAAACTCAAAAGCAGAAGAAACATTCTCCATAAACTCTGTGGCACTAGTTGAGGATCATCGGCAGACACTCTTAGAGTATTGGCACTTGGATTACTATACTCATCAGCAGAGTACTGTGCACTTGTCTGGCTTAATAATTTACATGTAAAATTGCATGTAAGACTGCTGGTAACACCAATCTTACAATATTGAACAAGCGAAAAAAAATTAAGATCAAAACAGCCCACAATTATCACAGCCAGGACTCTCTCTGAAATTAAATTTCATACCATTGGTGAACAGAACCACCTTCAAATGGACCGTGGAATATGTACAGACTCTCTCCACAAGGATGGAAATCTTTATCATTATTGTGTGACTGTGTTCCAGAACAGACAATTGCTCATGTTGTGCCAGCATGTCCCGCATGTGCCTACGAGGGTTCTTTCCAAGATTTCCTGACAGCGGCGAGTGATGTGATAAAATACATAAAAGACGTTGATATCCATAATTAGCTGTTATCATTTGTGTGATGTTATGCTATAGAGCTGCGTTTAAATGTAGACATGTAGTAATTTTGTAGTCCTTGTATATGTATTGCCGTACGATAAGTAAATAAACGGCTGAAATCATTAAAACTGAGCAAAGCCCCAGGACCTGATGGAACCCCTATCAGATTCTTTATCCAATTTGCGGCTGAGTTAGCCCCATCCTCTAACTGTAATGTCTCACAAATATTCAAATGTGTGTGAATTCCTAAGGGACCAAACTGCTGAAGTCATCAGTCCCTAGACTACTTAAACTAACTTATGCCGAGAACAACACACACTCCTATGCCCGAGGGAGGACATGAACTGCTGGCGGGAGGGGCTGCGCAATCCGTGACGTGGCGCCCCTAACCGCACGGTCACACCGCTGTATCTGTATCACAGATTCCTCGAACAAAAACTTCGGCCAGTGACTGGGAGAAAGGACAGGTCATAAGAGTCAACAGAAGTGATCCACAAAGCTGCTGTCCAGTATCCTTACATTTATTTCTTGTAGAGTCTTGGAACATATTCAGAGCTCAAACGTAACGAGGAATCTCAAACGGAACGATCTCCTGCATGCCACCCAGCATGAATTTTGAAAACATAAATCATATGAAACCTAACTCTCACTTTTCTCACATGACATCCTGAAATCCATGGATCAAGGCAGTAAGATGATGCACTATTTCTCGATTACCGAAAAGCATTTGATTTATTACCACACCTACATTTGTTTTCAAAAATACTATCACATGAGGTATCAGACGAAATATGTGATTGGATTGTGGATTTCTTGGTAGGGAGGACGCAGCATGTTATCTTGGATGGAGAGTTATTGGCAGTTGTAGAAGTAACTTCGAGTCTATCTCAAGGAAGTGTGCTGGGTCCCTTGTTGTTCATGTTGTATAGTAATGATCTTGCAGACAATATTAATAGTAACCTCCACTTTTCACAGATAATACAGTTATCTACAATGATGTGCCGTCTGAACTAAGCTGTACAAATATTCAGTCAAACCTTGATATGGTGGCTTGCTTTAAATTTTCAAAATTGTAAAATTGTGCACTTCACAAAAAGGAAAAATGTAGTATCCTACAAATATAGTATTAGTGAGTAACTGTTGGAATCTCTTAAACTAATACAAATACTTGGGTGTAACACTTAGTAGGAACATCTAGTGAAATGATTACATATGCTCCATTGCCGCAGAGAAGGGCAGCGTGAATGGTTACAGGTTTGTTTGACCCACACTTTTGATTACATATGCTCCACTGCCGCAGAGAAGGGCAGCATGAATGGTTACAGGTTTGTTTGACACACAGAAGAGCGTCAAGGAGATGATGAAAGAGCTGAACTGGCAGGTCCCAAACTATCCCAAAACAGTCTATTAATTCTTTTTGAGTATTTTCCTTTCCTTTGTTGCATAGTTTTTTCCTGTTACTTTGAGCACGACTTCACCTCTCTTCCTCAATTCTGGTGCAGCTCTTCTTTCCATTTTTCAATACTGTGTGTTATTTTTCTATATTAATTATGTAGGCAGTGACGTATTGTTGCAAACCAACCATAGAGCTACTTCAGCTGTCAGCAGTTCACACAAATGCACACCAGTTCACTTACAGAGTTGTCGCATGATTCATTATTTGAACTTTGATATTGACGTTAACCCTATTTCCCCTGTTCTTGCACTTGTGTTGGAATATGTTCTATTATCCTTGTTGTTCACAGCAGAATTTCACTATTAAGTCAAATTTACATTTTTTTATACTTGTGGTTTTTTTTCTTACCTACATCCCCCAAATCTCTCTGCAGTTACCTGGTGAAGTGCTGATTACTCTGTTCCCAGAACTAAGTCACTAATCACTCAATAATGATCACTAATCCCCAGATTATTCGGTGCAGTTAAGCTTTGGTCACCAAGAAGTTAAGTTCATGCTGGGTGAGTGTGAGGCAGGCAAAAATACGCAATCACAGAGACAGTCTAAATAAGCAATTCACTAACGATCAGATTGTAACGGAGAAAATAACAGTGTACATAAAAAAGTTGTTATTATAATCATGACATGTTACTAGTGGTGTCATTTGATGTAACTGAGAGTGTAGCGTGGAGCTACCTACATTATTGTAGCGAGCAAGTTGGAAGGGCTTCCTGCTGTATGCTCTTGTTGTGGCTCATGCCCATGTTGTTCCGCATCATCGAGTGCCCTGTCTACATTATAGCACCTGTGCTCAAAATTAGTGTCTGGTGCAAAGTCAGCAGAGTCTGCTCGACATCATTGTTTGGCAGGAGTATAATACTGTATATAAAATCTCTTCTCCCATTGACAAGGACATTGTCTGGTCAGATACAGAAGTACCCCTGCCAATGGCACAGACATCAAGAAGACAGTAATGTCAACTTCATTTTAATTCTGGCAGCATTTATGGTGCACTTTCTGGACGTAGCTATAACTTTGGAGCTGCACCTGGGCCCACATCTGGTAGGACTAATTCTTGGCAGCCAAGGGAGATGGGATGCCTGCAGGACTAGTGTCAGCATCAAGCTACTGCAGTTGAGAGCGTGAGGACCAGGGGATAGCCTTGGTACATGGCTGTCCAGTAGTGAAAAGGGTGTAGATGTTGACACATTTCATGACCAAAGCTTTTTTACAGAAGTAAAGCAACTGTTCTCAGCTGCCCATGACATCAAAGAGTCAACATCCCATATAATTGACCATTACCCCTGAGTCCACTACAGGGTATGACCAAGAGTAAATGCCCAGAGATGGATATTGACATGAGTGTGCAGTTTCATATGTGGATGCAGCAGCAGCTGTTTAAGACACAGCAAGTTGAAATCAATGCAGTGCCTGTGCCCATGCAGCAACGCTACGTAGTTGCAGCCATTTACGAGCTTGGAGCAGTTCGTAGCAAATAAGATTGTCAAGGAATACTTGAATGGTTATGATGTCATTGTCTTCCACATGTACCTCTTTAAAGTTGCTGGCCATCCACCAATTAAATTTGGTGCTGGATGGAAAGGAACATTAGTAGATGTTGGATGCCAATTGACTGGCAGAGACAGATTAATAGCCATTGTTAAGACACCCCATCTATTCCAGAGATCATTGATAGTGCATGGCTGAATTTGTGTGAAGTTGTTTGCACCCGAACTATGTAAGAAAATTAGAGACTTCAGCCACAACTTGTAGCCTCATAATCTCCTCGATTGTCCGCACAAATTTGACGTGCAACTTTTCTCAACAGTGCAGGAGTTTAGGCCAGGTTGTCAGATGTTGTCATGAGTCTTCATTGGTGTTAAGTGTACAAATTGCAAACAAAGACTGTCTATTTAATATGGGTGTATGTATCCCATTAGTATATGTCATGTGCATCATCCTCAGTGTGATTGGTGGGGCAACAGGAGGGTGAATGGCTAGAGGAAAGGTAGAATGGCTGCCCAGCATTCGTAATCCACCGTTGCGATTATTAGTGTGTTAGCTGTGGCCCAATGAGAACATCATCTAGTAGTCTGGGTCAGCTCATCTCAGCAAACACTATGACCACTAATTCAAGACTTAGAAATAGGGGGACTTGATGTGTTTCTAGGGTTACTTAGTTGGTGAGGATCATTAATTCAAGCAAGGCAAGTTTGAGATTAACATAAATTTGTAAACAAATGGTTTTTTGCATGTTGAATTTATTTCAACCAATGGATAAGTAGGATGAGTGTCAGCATTGGAGTATTGCAAGGTGGGCTTTTAGTGATAATTGGTAAGGTACATGGACCACCATTGTAAAAGCTGTACAGTCTGCAAGTGAATCAGGGGCCAAATAAGGAAATAATCAGCTTGTAATTGGTAGCTTGGTCTCCATAAATTGTAGCCAAGGGTGCTTTCCAAACGTTGATAAAGATGATGCACATTTCCTTTGATGAAATTATATTAATCTAATCTGTAGCACAAACATTACATTGACATTGACATTATTCAAAAGAACACAGACCATTATGTTGACATTGTTTAAAAGGCAAAATTATTTAAATACTGTAATCTCATAAAGCTAGTTTTATCCATCTGGAATTCCTTAAATCCTTTGCTCTAAGTAATTATGAAAAGATACTTGCAACAATGAAAGGTTTGCTATTCCACTTATACATTCTGAACAGAAAAAGTAATGATTAACATGCAAGCTTTTGCAGCTACTTGCAATTCTAAGTAAACATCAGCCAAACTGATCTTCGAAAATTACTAGTGTGGCACCAATTTGACTGGCAGCTAGCCAGGCCACCAAATGGGATATACACGATTGAGCAGTAACTTTAAAATCCCCTCATAACCTTACAGTTTCATTAATTTTTTGATAATTTCCATTGTGGCTACTATAATGAGTCACCCTTCTCTAACTTTTATTTTTTTTTATATAGAGACAACCGATAACAAGTATACTATCATTTCTTGCATAGATTAAAATTCTCAGCTGTTTCACTAAAAGCATTCATATAATAATATAATGTATTATATTTCAGGCTAAAATGTATAAAAAAGAAATCAAGTGTTACAATCAATATGTACTAACAGTTAAAATTACTCTTCTTTTAAAAATAATTGAAATTACAAAATTTGTGGCATATTTAAAATTCATATTATTAATTGCACAATCTAACACTAACTATTAAATTTATTTCTAGATTGATTTACAGAATAATGATATATTTTAGTGAAGATTTTCTTTGGTAAAGAAAGTCTGTAAACTCTCTTTCTTTGTAAACTCTTTGGAATAATGTGAATAATGCAGAATGCAAGCAGTGGTGGGCATGCCTCCAATGGAAACTGACGTTTTCTAAGTTTATCGCCAGCGCAATGTAATTACTGTTTTTTTTTTTTTTTTTTTTTTTTTTTTTTTTTTTTTTTTTTTTTTTATGTGGAAAATGTAAAAACGGTGTTATGTTGAAAGATGTGACAAATAATAAAATTCAAGAATAATACAGGCAAATCTTCATCAGTTATTTTGTCACCAAGAACTGACAAAATCAAAATTTCAGCCGCAAGACTGTTCCCCTTGACAAGATATTGAGCCATTGACAACAACAACGACGAGATAATGAAGATAAGTAAAAAGTTATTCTTTTGTATATCTTATACCTCTCGAAGCTGTCAAAAATTGTGCAAAGAATGAGAATTTTAATAGTGATATGTGGGAGGGTAAGATTACACAACTCAATGATTTGATTAAATAGGAGTGATTACTGTTTATGTATATCAAGTTCTGATTTTACTGTGTCATTAAAGAGAAATGTTATGAGGGGTATGCAGCAGAACCAAGACTAAACGATTATTGTTAGAGCAATACGGCCGGAGAGATAGTGTAGACAGACCATTGTAGATTCATACAATTACTGCACAACTTCCCTTATCATTGAAAGGTGTTGGAAGTAGGTATAAGGTCAGTGTGGTCTTTGATATGGAATCCAAATAAAGAAAAACCATCTAAACGAAACATGCTAACCGCTACTGGAGAATATACTATTAGTAATATCAGGCATCTACATAAAATTTTTTGCTTAGTAATTATAAGTTCATTCTGCATTGGTGTCATTAGCAACTGTATGCTGCAACTTAGTACTATGCCAGTTGTAGTGGTGGAGCTGCAATACACTAATACATATCACTTTTTATTAATGCATGACAGCACTAGTGGAAACTAGGAATTCAGCACATATCATGTTAATGCTTAATTAAAGTAAGAGTCTAGTCAACATCTCATTCTTTGGATCAGTGATGGTCAGACTCTGTGCAGGAGCATCCTCTGTTGTCATGTCACATATTTGCTGAGGAAACTTGCTACCACAGACACTGTGTGCAACTGAGAACAGTGACACAATCTGACTGATTTACAAGAAACTGTTCCCATTGTACACAGTGTATAAGAGAAGTCATCCCCATAATGCAGTGTAGCAATGTCCGCCCTTCACTTGCACGTGACACAGAGGAAGGCACAGTACTAACTACTTTCCTTGTTGTCACCAATGTTGGACTGGAGTGGCCTCTAGTTTGCTCTAAATCTGCTGAAGGACCTAACATTGAACTGCGCTCTTTCACCTATTTTATAGATTCAACTCCAATTTTGACAAAAATGACAGCTACTGCCATTTGAAGAGAGAAATTTTGTGACACTGATAGGTTCTACTTGCATTGCAGCCTTGTTATTGGGCATCTGCTGCACCAGTGACACAGTTTCATGAGACTAAGCTGTTTTTAAGACTTCACTTAACCCTTTCATCCCTGAATTAATATATGTGATTTAAAAATATATTTGCTTTGAAATATATTAACTAGGATGTATTTGGAAACATAATTTGAAGTTCTCCTGAATTTTACCCCACCCAATTTTGAAAAAAAAAAAATTGTTGCCATATGGCAATGTTAGTACTCACAAAATGATTCTCAGGAATTTGATAAAATCATTTATTTTTGAGAATTGAATACAAATACAAGATATGCTTGTGATACAAGGAAGAATATCAATCAACAAGGAGAATACACCTTTATATGGATGACATGACCAGTTCTAAGTTTTTCTTGTACAACATAACACAAACATGCTTTCAAGATAAGTTACAGAAAACTTCATTTTTTACTTGGTGTGGAAAGACATAAAGCAGTTTTGCACTTGTTAGGCATAGGAACACTCTACATTTTATGCACGTCACTGCTGAATCCTTTAGGGCATCGCTTGCAGCAGCCATTCTGGTGGCTCTGTTGTGGCCCGTGACCAACTTCATCATATCTGACATCTGCAATAGGCCTGGAGACTACCAACCTCTTCTTTGGAGCGTGTATATCTTCTGTATGTAGATGGTCTTCCTCTTTTGCGATGAACATCATTTCCTGCCGTAGTAAGAACCAGAAGCAATATCAGTGTGGAAATCCAGAAGAGAAAGATGAGAGGTTGCGCCTCGCTGATTCAAGTGACGTATGTAAAGCAACCACGAATTTACAACTGCAACACTGAAGCACCAATAAACTATTCGCATATACCACTTTTTGGAACGGACATTTATCCCATAAAGTTCTATGAGCATGTCTGCTAAATCCACTCCTTCTGTTGTGTTCATTATATTCCTTCACAATCGGAGGTCGATTTACCTGAATTGACTAATTATCCTTTTTACTCCACCTCTTGCATTTATCCTGTGGATTTATACCTGCATATGTGGAAACCAGTTGCACAGCTTTATTGTCATACACATTACTGCTATGATGTGGGATGATTCATGAATGTTATAATCCAGTGCCCCTCTTCATTTCCTTTTCAGCTCCTTTTCTTATGCTATGGGGCTGAGTGACATTGTCTGAAAGAATAGTTGCAACACACAAAATACTTTTGTGTTTGAGAACGTCTAAAAGTTCTAAAGAGCTGAACCAATTATCAGAAAATATCGTGTAGTTCTTGCCCTCTAGTAAATCTTCACACAGCGTCAGAACAATATCTCCTGAAACCCCTAAACCGTGCTCATCATATGTGCCTTTGCTCACATAAATTGCATAGTCATATATTAGGCCTGATACTCCAGCTCAAGGAAACACTTTATATCCCCATTTATGAGGTTTGTTTTTGAGATACTGAACTAAAGAACATCTTCTATTGAAAGGGATCATCTGTTCATCAGTGCTCTGTTTCTCTTCTGGAGGGAGTTGTAACATATTGTTCCATAAAGAACCTGTTGGGCCTTACTTTGAATAACTTGTCATGCTTGGGATCACCTTTCAGTTTCTGGTTGTTGTTATTATTTACATGGATATATGACAGCATTTCAAATCTATTCCTACTCATAACATCTGCAATCGAAGGAAAGCAACACAGTTGTGATCAGTACATTTTATGTTGTGGCATTGGAACTGCACCAATAAATAATAAAATACCAATATATTGTTTGCAAGAAACATCATTGACAACCCCATCTTTGATGTGTGTATAATGATTTGTTTCAAGGGCAATGGATTCGCATATTTCATCATCAATAAACATCTGAAAATAATTCATTGGGGTCAGGTCTTCATCAGATTGTGGTGGAGGTATGTTGTCTTTCCATGTGGTATCTGGTGGAACGAAATCACCTTTCTTCCATAAACAGTTTTTCTTCTTTTTTGCAGGTTGGGTTGCTTCCTGTAGCAAACAATCAGTTATGTGCATTTTGAGGTAACACTATGTAATAATTTTTTGTGCTGAAAAGATATAATACTTACCTTACTGGTGCAAGGTTGTACACCATTACTTTCTATGTTTTTTGCTTGCGGTTTAGAGATGTTCTCATGTTCAATACTATAATCCTTCCCTTGCATGTGTATTTCAGTATGATTACATTGTGGATCTTCTAGGACACTGTCAGAGTCTTGTTGGATAAAGCCAGACTCATTATTTTCTTCATCTGATGAAAAACTAAATTCTAAAATATCGCCATCTGCAATGTGCAGCAGCTCTAATATTTCCTTATCAGTTAGACTTTTCTGGGGGAATGCCATTCTCAGAAAACTGTGAAACAGGAAGCAGTTTCTGAGGTTATGCAAACACAAGACATGAATTCCCATAGTTGCCAAATGGTAACAATAACATTTCAGTAAGTGTTCTGAGTATAAATCATTACAAATGTGTTATTATTTTACAATTAGTGATACATTGCAGTTTTAACAATATTATCCAAAACTTACCTTATAAATATTCATGGAGAGAGGAGTACAAAAGCACAACAGCTAATGGCACACAACAGCTGATCGAAACATCAGAATGGCAGCTCATACCAAAGATCACTTTTAAGAACCATAGGTGGGCAATCTGCTGCCATTTGTTGCTGATTTCTCAAAACAAGTGTGGGCCATATGGCAACTACAGGATAAAGATGTAAGGTGGGAACATCCAAGAATGGCCCATAAGAAAGTAGTGTTGCCACATGGCTACACTGGAGATGAAAGGGTTAAGGTGAGATCAGAAGATTGCTTGGCTATACCTCAAATGTGGTGCTCAGCTGCAGAAGTCCCACATTTCTGTATCGGTGTAAGAAACTGTTGTTATGTAACTGATACTTGTGTTTGAAACCAACATGTTTGATAAGCAAACATTGTATATGGTGTCAGAAGACAAGCCACTGGGTTCCAACAGTGTTTCACACTTCCGTACTCCTTCATGTAGCTGATGACTACAAGGCAAAATCAAATCCATTTTAGAGTTCGTGTGGACCATATTATGAGGGGCATTCAATTAGTAATGCAACACATTTTCTTTTTGAAAGCAGGATGGTTTTATTCAGGATTCCAATGCACCATATTATTCCCCACTCCTTTGGCTACAAAACCCTATTTTTCAACATAATCTCCATTGAATGTGACAGCTTTGTGCTAATTTACTGGTAGAGCCTCTATGGCCGCATGGTACCACTCTGTTGGTTGACATCTTAGCCAGAGTCTTGCTGCATCAATAACCTCATCATCATTCACGTACTGCTTCCTGCAGAGTGCATCCTTCGATAGGCCAAACAAATGGAAGTCAGAAAGTGCAAGATCCAAGCTTTGGCATGGATGAGGGAGACAGTCCAATGAAATTTTGTGAACCACTCTTGGGTGTGCAGACTTGTTAGACCTTGTGCTGTCATGGAGAAGGAGTTCATTTGCATTTTTGTGGCAACAAACATGCTGAAGTTGTTTCTTCAATTTCCAGAGGGCAGCACAATACGCTTCAGAGTTGATCATTACACCATGAAGGAAGACATCAAACAGTATAGCCTCCTCTGAGTTCCAGAAGACTGTTGCCATGACTTTACCAGCTGAATGTGTGTCTTTGAACCTTTTCTTTGGAAGATAGATAGTGTGCTGCAAAGCGATGAACCCGTGTTTCATCGCCTGTGACACTGTTCAACAAAAAATTGTCACTGTCAGCTTCATAATGCCCAAGCAGCTCTGCACAGATGGTCCTTTGTTGCTCTTTGTGGTCAGTTAGGTGACGAGGAACCCAGCAGGCACACACCTTTGAGTATCCCAGCTGGGGGACTAATGTGTCAGCATTACCAGCAGAGACATACAGTTGAGCAGTGAGGTGTTTGATAGTGATCCATCGATCACCTCAAATGAGTGTCTCCTGACATTCCATCATTGCCCAGAATTGCAGCTGGTTGGCACACAGGAGATTGGACAGTTTTGCACAACCTTGTTGCAGTGATGACAGATGCCTCGCCCCACTGACTCATCATGCTATTCTTCACTGCCAGGTCTGTGTAGACATTCTGCAAGCACCACTGGGTACTTGTGATGTTCTTGTTTTCTTCCAGCAGAAACCCAATGGCAGCTCTCTGTTTGGAATACCCCTCTGCTACAGACACAATTTTAAAGTCTACGTATAGCACTGGAATGTATCGGAACTTCAAAAATCTATAGCAGCTGAAGCAGGACTATTCCATGATGTGCCACAACAAATTCCGCATTTTTTTTCACTTGAACTTGGCCAATAAATAAAAAATTGTGTTGCATTACTTATTGAACACTCCTTGTACTTGCCTCACAATCTAGCAAGAAGCAGCAGAGTGATTACTCATATTTTCCCTTTCATTCATGAAAACTAATGAGTAAGGGATGAGAGATAGTGGATAATAGTTGCGTCTAGCATAAGTTTTGCAGTAGTTGCTATTGTAGCTCTTTGCAGTGGTATTTATTATGTCTTTGAGCTCATCTTGCAGTTTCTGCCATAACTGCCTTCTCATCCAGTTGTTGCTAGAACAGTTCAGAAGTAAGTGTTGTACCAAGTAATGCACACAGAGCACAGCACTTGTTGCTACACATTGTTCCTAGGACATAGTCATTAATCGTGCACCAGATGGTTGAATATAGTTTATGTTTATGTTTAGCTGTCATGAGAAAGCAAAAATTCCAGATAGCTTGCAAACCAATCAAAATCGTACTATGAAGCTAATATTGTCATGTGCCACTCACAAACAGCCAAGTTGTAGTCAGGAAAGTATCAATGAACACAGCAGGGTAGTAATCACAAACAGTTGCGTGACACATTACTAACAGATTCATATGATGCCACAAACTGAGAGCAGAATATTGATGCTTCCTGTCTTACTGTGCCAAGTGTATCATAGGTAATCCACATCATCTGTACCCTATTGCAGCAGCTGTTTCAGGTGCATTTCCATGTCACTGAATGCCTAGCTTTATCCTTGTTGTTTTGAAGTCACTGGCTGTCAGTCAACAAAACTACTTAGACACAGCTGTGTGGTTGATATAAAACTGATAGTAGTTTTCAGCATCATAACAAAAATGACTACCAGAAACATCACTAAAAGATAATTCTTGTACTATACCCCTTCTTTTCTATTATAGTATGGCTGTGTTTCATATATTTCAAGTGGAACATAACTCAACATAAAAAAGAGTTTCGTTGCTGTATTTTCAGAAAATTGCTGAATGTGTTTGTTTAATGGTATCACTTAAATAAGTTAAATCCATCATTTTTATCAGCTTGTGTTTACTGCTCATTGATTTTATCATCAAATATCAAGATTTTTAGTCCTTAAACATACAGTATGTTGGTGACTTTGTATATATGTTTCTCTGTTTAGAAATATTAATCTTTCTAGATAGCGCATCGGAGGCAGTAATGTTGTGAATGGAATGTGCTCTGAAAATATAAACTGTTCTTTTGACTGCAGTGCACGGTTTATCATTATTTTCCTCTGTGTAAACTTAGTCACTTCCTTACTTTTTATGTTCAGAAGGCGGCATAACTGAACCATTAATTGAACAATAAAAATCATTCCCTATGCTATGAAAAGTGTGTCCAGTAACTGAAACTGCTGAGACATGTTAGTGGAGAATTTAGTTCCTTTAGGTGCCTTAAGTACTGCTAGTTTAGTGAATATAAGAAGTAGTGGTTGTTGGAATTTGTGATAGTCAGGCTTATTGTTTACTATAGTTCGCATGGCATGTACCGCATTTGCTGGATTGTTCTGCTGCTTATCAAGACATAAATAATTTTCCATTTGATGGCATTGCACTTTCTTGTAGCCATTTGCATGGGAAGTATTGTTTGCTGTAGTCTTCCATCATATAAGTATTTTGACAGAATAATGTAGATTCCATTGTACATATTCTGTTATAATGTTTTTCTTAATACTGTGCATGTAGTACTTCTCTCAGTGCTGGTATCCATTTGTACTGTATTATATTTTTCACATGCAGTTACCCAGAGCAATTCATGGTTTTATTGTTTAATTTACTGAAATTTTTAATCTACTGAATCTCCAGCTCTTTGATTGCTTAAAGTTTTGGAGTCAGTTAAGAGTAAGATGGCTAACAGTGATTTCATTTAGAACACCATTAGAAAAACAATGTTGCCAAAATGAATTAAAGGAAAAATGTTTTGCATCTGGTTGTACACAAATTAGCAATTCCAAGTGTGTTCCACAAATAACACGAAACTGCTAGCTTTTGATGCTACACTTAAAGTTCTTTGATACAGTATGTATACAGCACCCACATTCATTACGTATACGGGTTCTTATCACTATCTAACTAAGAAGTTCCCTACAAAATTAGGGCTGGGATGGTTCTTTTGTAAATGGCTTGGTTTATTCCCCACCTGCATCCATGCCCGGTCTCAGCTTATGCTCAGCATCTAATGAAGGGAACATTAAATGCCAATCTTTCTTCCTTTCTGTAAACTATTTAAGTAGTAAATCTGAAATTATATCACACTTATTGGTAGTTGTAATAAAGATGGGTCAGAATTTTATGCCCATTCTTATCTTCAGGAGGCAGCTGTTTTGTAATGCGTATAGAGCACACAAAAGTAAAAGCGAGGACATTATTCTAACTTCCAGCACTACTGTTTATATCCTCAGAGAAGAGAGAAGAGTAGAAGTGGGAAGATTAGAAAGGAAAAGCAGACAACTCAATGTCAGGATGAGAGGGATGCACTCTAGTGAAGATCAAGGTAGACAGAGATGAACGAGGAAGCATCAAAGAGAGGAAGAGGTCAGAGACAGTACATATGCAATTTAATAGTGCAGGGAGAAAGGGGGAGGGGGGGGGTGATGGCAGATAATAGAAATGAAGGGGGATAAAGCTGGGAAAAAATATCTAAGTTGCTTTGATTCTACATATTATCATGGATTCAACAAGTCCTTGGTGGGTTTCTGGAATTACGTGGCTCCCAAATACATTCGTATAGATCATACATTTCCCATAAATCCGTGATTTGTGCACAGAACTGACTTCTGATAGCATGCTAAATGTGTTCCATAGGGTTCAGATCAGGCGAATTTGGTGACAAAGATATCAACTTAAGTTCACTATCCTGCTCCTCAAATCACTGGAACATATTCTGGCCTTGTGATACAGACAGTTATCCTGCTGGAAGATGCTTTCACTGTCAGGGAAGACATCAGACATTTAAGGAATACAGGTAGTCCATAACAATGTTCACATGTCCACAGCTGTCATGTTGCCTCCAATAACTACTCTAGTTCCCATAGAAGCCCAGCTGAATGTCTGGATAGCATAATAATGTGCCAACTGGCCAGTATCCTTGATGCAATGCAACCATTTTTCTGTACGACTTGAGCATCTGAACCTGACCGTCAGTCTGGTGTCACAAGAAAAGTGATTAATTCGACCGAGGACAGGTTGGATTGATCCACAATTTAGTCCCAGTAATTCTCTCTCCACTGCAGTCGCAGTTTGTGATATCGGTAGGTCAGCATGCGAACACAGATAGGTTGTCTGCTGTGGGGCCCATATTCAACAATGTATGCTAAACAGTGTGCTTTCAAACATTAGTGCCTTCACTGGTAGTGTAATTTGCTATCAGATCGCCACCTATCGTACTTTGTGGAGTGGGCAAGCCTCATTCTTCCATGTAATATCAAACATTGGTAATATCACCTTGCAGTCATCAAGTTTACTTGGAGCGCTGACACTGCAATTGTTACCAGATAAGCTATGGCTTGCATCGCTGGGGAACAGATGACCATCATCTCTGACAGTGTGTGCTGACTCGCTATAATCTTATTCCAACAGGTCTTGAAAAATGTCAAAATACCAATTTAGAGTGAAAATATAATATAATGTGCTAGATAAAAATATGTACTCTAAGCAGTGGCTACCCACACTTCATCATGGAGCATGTACATCTACATGGATACTCTGCAAGTGCATCATACGGTGGCTTGCAGAGTATCTATGTAGATGTTCCATAATTAGGTGTGGGTAGCCATGACCTTGTCATCTATTAATTCTTTCACCATCTTACAACCACTTTCCATAGATGTTCACAATAGCAACACATGAACAAAGGGACTGCTTTGCCATTTCTGAGATGCTCGTTTTCCAGGGCCGGGTCATAACAAGCTGCCCTTCGTCAGTGCCACTTATGTCGCAGACTTTCGCATTTGCAACCCATATCTTCACTAGATTGATTCCTCATTCATCTCTGCTCCATTTACTGGCATTTACATTTCTTACCATGTCACATGCCCACAGTCCCACCATGTTGCATTCAATCTCATGGTGGTCATTGGTCATTGCTCCTCGCCTAGTTTGTTGTGAAATTTCAGACAGTATTAGAGTATTAGAATTGCACTCACAAATCGGTTAGGATATAGAATGAAATGTGAATGCTGTATATTAAGATTTTTTCTGAAAAACCATAATAACGGACCAGGATACCCATTAATGTGCAACAGTCCTTTGTGTTGGCCTTATTGTGAATAACAATAAGGCCATTATTTTATCCATGGCTGTGATTTTCAGCAACTGTATATATTTTTCAGAATAAAATTCAGTCATCTGTTGCAAATAAATTTTTATTGCACTTTACCAGTTTCGACAAATTAATTTGTCGTCTTCAGAAGCCTATAAAATTAGGAATATTATAAATCTTTATATCATGGCTGTACATTTATGTGAAGAGGAGAGAATTCATATAGGTCAATTTCTACAGAACATCTCAAAATAGAGAAACATCCTGTTCTTCCTCCATCCTTGCTTAACACGAAAATTTTGCTTTTATTTGACAAGGGCTACAAAAAGTGAATATTTCAGAGGAATTTTAAATATATAAAAATTCCCAGTTAAATTGAAAAGAAGTATTGAATGATCAACTTGCATTAAAAAACAAACACTGCATTGATTGCATCTCATCTTGTATAAAATGTGAAAATTAGCCAATTCTTTTTATATATTAGAATTATGTGCCATGTTTTTTTCATATGTATTACGTGTAACTTCTTTATATACCTTGGTTATATTTTTTATTTGCTTTTATACATGTTCCTTGCTGCTAGCACAACAGCTTGACACATGCATAGATGTGATTTAGTTATTGTAAATTGTCAATCTGTCTTTATAATAATCACGTGCAATAAGCAGAATTCTGGATGTGTCATGGCATTATGCTTCTATGTAGAAAATATTGACTTCTGTTAAAGCACTAAGTTTCTGTAATATACTTCCCTAATTTTGTAGGCTTCTGAAGTTGACAAATTAATTTGTTGAAACAGGTAAAGCCTAATAAAAATGTATTTGCAACTGATGATTGAATTTTATTCTCAAAAAGAATAAGGGCAGTAGTAAATCTTCAACCTTAAAACTTGGATACCATTCACTTCAAATGATCATAAAAATTTAATATTTTTACTGTAATAAATCACACAATTATTTTGTCTCTGTCTTTTCACACCTTCTTTTTGCCCTTATACATGATCTCTTAACCTTAAAAACATTTGATTTACATTATCTTTTCTTTTTAATGTCACCCTAATTATATTTTCTGTGGTAGGTGAATGAAACAAACAATTATTCAAGTTTATAAATTATTTTTATACGTACTTGTTCAAAACTGATAACGGTAGAATTTTTTATATTTCAGGTTTGCTTCTGTGGCCACAATCAGGCAGTTGAAGATGTTGGATATGTCCTCTTCTCATTTTTTAATGTTCTCTGGGCAAGTGTGTATGTTGAAACATGGAAGCGGTACAGTGCAGAGCTTGCATACCGTTGGGGTACTTTGGATCAGCGTGATGAGCTCTTGGTTGAACCTAGACCTCTGTTTAGTGTGAGTATATTGTAACTGCCAGAATAATGAAAATATTTCATAATTTGAAAGTTATATTATCACCTGTGTTGTCTGAATTATTAGATTTTATGCAGAGGTATTATGAGCTATTGTAATACCATGGTGTCATAAAACTGACACAACACTGTGTCTAAAAGTTTTAGTATTAGGTATACAGTCATTCCATATATAATCAAATCTTTAAATGCAATAAACATGTAGTATGGACTAGTCTGATGGAGGAGCCACTTTAACATGTGACACAGTATTATAAACAGTAAGCCATAGTTCTTTTTAAAAATATGTATAAGCTCAATATACATTAAATAGAGATGATGTAACATTTTGTGGCTATTCTTGCAATATATAAAAATAGTGTTAAAATATCAAAATTAAAATGTAATGTCAGCTGTTGGTATTGTCGCCTTGCAGCCATCATATTGTTATTCCAACAGGTCTTGAAAAATGTCAAAATACAATTTACATTGAAAATAAAATATTGGCTAGATAAAAATATCTATTCACTAAGCACTGGCAGGAGAAAAAATATTTAAGTTATGGAAACATAGAAGCTTTCGTAGCCAGTGGCTCGTCGTCCTGGCAGAAGGGTTGGAAGGGAAAGAAAGAGCGATAAAGAAAAAAGACTGGTGAGTTTTAGGAAATAGGAAGAGTTGTGGAAAAGTTGCCCAGACTTTCGTGCTCATCACACCCGATAAGTCTCCCGTCATGTGGTTCTGAGCAACTTTTCCGTAACTTTTTCCCGTTTCCGAAACTTCGCCAGTCCTTTTCCTTCATCTCTCTTTCTTCCCCTTCAACCCTTCTGCCAGAAGAAGAAGCTAATGGCTCCAAAAGCTTGCACATGTCCTTAACTTTTTATAGGCATTTTCTACTTCTGCCGCTTAGTGAGTACATTTCTTTATCAATCCAGTTGGATCATATTTTCAGAAATCGATTACCTTCATCACTATAATTAAAACTTGCTAGCTTTCAGAATAATCTTTGTTTTGAGCTAGAACAAAATACACACACACACACACACACACACACACACACACTGTATGCCTGTGCATTATACTGGTGTGACAAAAAGTGTCAATGCTGCATTTCGACCGGTGGACTAGGTTGTGTTGGGGGTTGTGTCATTTGGGATGGGTAGAGGGAGAGAGAGGCAGGAGGCAGGGAGAGGAATTGGGGTGAGTGGCTAGTGCTTCAGCAGGGGGGGGGGGGGGGGGGGGCAGCTTGCCAGTTAGGAATGTAGGCAGGAGGAGTGGCAGGTACGGATGCTAGGTATGTGATGCATTGCTGTCAGAGCTGGTGGGGAGCAGAACATGCTGAAGGTGACCTAGGGACATGAATTTGACCCACTAATGAATGACACAACTCTTTGACAAATAATCAGAACTATAGAATGGTTGCGTCAGTTGCTCCTCAGACAACTTTTCCACGCGCAGGGTACATTTCGTTAGAATCTTCACTGTGACTCAACAGTATGCCACTAGCTTTACCCATTTATAGCTGTTGAACTGCATCAACATAGTTGACAGTGTTAAAACACAATGGCCATCTTCTCCTGTATCCTACAGCGTTCAGATTTCCTGTTTATTCCATTTCAGTTATTAATTTCAAACTAAAAACTGTACTAAAGTGGATAACTTAAACTACACCAGTTATTTGTTGACCATTGTGGATTCCAATTACATGTTTCTCTACCCAACATTGGCAGTACTAATATCTTAGATCTGCACTGATAAAGTTTACTCAATATTGAGAGCAAGAAAAATAAACACCAAGTTGTTACCAGGCACTAAATGAACCAAACAAAACTGTATGAATGTAATCAACATGTAGTAAATGTTCTCAGGGCACACAAAGCAAGGGACACTATAATGAAAAATATTAAATTTAAACTTTACCTAGTTATTGTGATTCTTCAGTTTCTCCTAGCATATTGGTTGATTGATTGAACAATCAACAGGGTGTACTGCCGATTCGTAGTGTCCAACGGGCACAATATTTTGGTGATCAGACATGTCGCCATCATCAGGTGTGTTGACAAACTTAGCTCTTGAGGGCGCACAGCTGACTTATATCCCCTCCACCTGCAAGCTGTTCCTGCTGCGGACCTGCCTGCAGCTGCACATTGGTGTCTGCGGTAGTGTTGATATAGGTTATCTGCCCACTCTGGTCACTATATCATTTTGTTTGCTGAGTGTCTTTTCAGTTAAACTCATTGCTGGTTCCCAAGCCTTGTTAAGATTATAGTGACAATCTAGGTTGATGAGATCGTCCCTTGTGCAAATTTCTATTGCTTCCCTAATGATACTGTCCCAGTATTTGAAAGTCTGTGCCAAGATCTTGAAACGTTTGTACTCCCTCATGTGATTCGCAGACAAACAGTGCCCAGAAACCGCTGATGTATTGGGATACGTCAGTCAAGTGTGCTTTTGAAGTTCTTGGCAACGAGCATCAACAGTGCGCACTGTCTGTGCAATGTATGTCTTTCCACATTGAGAAGATGCAGAGCCTGCCAGATGACGACTCCTGTAGGAAGATCAACACTTCCCCTACAAACAAAGCTGAGAAGACTAGGGCTCTTCTCAGGGATGCAGATTTACCAGAGGGGGTGGTCAAGGAACTGTACTTCAAGAGCCTGTGCCGACAAGACGTTATGGATTCCCTAAAGTCGACAAAATGGGATACTGTTGCGCCCTGTTGTCTGCAACATTAGGACACCTACAAATTTGCCATCAAAATAGCTGACGGAAATTCTAAGCCCTTATGTGGGTAGATGTCCTCATGACACCCACAATTCTGTGTATTTGTAAAACACCTCAGCAGCTTCCGGGTGAAGCACACAGGTATCCTGGTTAAGTTTTGACATCTTGTCATTATTCGCCAGGATGCCTCTATGAGAATCGCTAGAGCTTATTGGTCAGAAATTTGACAAGAAGACCACCGATCGTCTCAGGTATGTCCTGATCTCCCCTTGTTTTCTGTTTAATGGAGAATACTATGAACAAGTGGAAGGAGTTGCAAAGGGCAGCCCACTCTCGCCTTTGGCCATGAATTTGTATAAGGAGTGCGTTAAGGAGGCATCATCCAAACGGAAGCCCACGTGTGTGTGGGGGGGGGGGGGGGGGCTGTTTTTCTCCCCCCAAACTCGTTGACTTCCTTGCACATTTGAACTCCATACATCCCATTATCAAATTCGCTCTGGAGACCAAAGTAGAAAGAAGATTACCATTTCTGGATATCATGATAAAGATGTCCCCGTGGGCCACAGTGTGTATTGTTGGAAAAAAATACTAACTGGTCTGTATTTGCGTGTAGACAG
The DNA here is from genome assembly GCF_021461395.2 of Schistocerca americana. Lineage (NCBI taxonomy): Eukaryota > Metazoa > Arthropoda > Insecta > Orthoptera > Acrididae > Schistocerca > Schistocerca americana. The sequence continues at coordinate 488,004,378 of NC_060123.1, forward strand.
CTGCCATCACATTTTGCGGAGCAATGGGGTACCAAAAACGCTAGCACACAGGGCATAAACCATCCCAGACTCAGAGTGCCCAAGGAGCCAGAACACCTCAGAAGAACTGTATTAAAAAAAAAAAAAAAAAAAAAAAAAAACGGGTACTCAGAATGACGAATTAGGTGTGCTCCCTGCCTCACCACACAGTACAACCTGTGGAGACAGAAGAAGTCACAAAGGAAGAGGTAGCCACTGCCTTTATACCATACACCAGCACACTGTCGGGAAAAATTGGATGCATATTGAAGAAATGCTGTGTAAAAACTTTTTCCCACCCAGTAAAACATGAGCATTATTAGGAAGCATCCAAGATGATTTCAGTTTGCAGAAGGCCAACATATACCAAATTCCCTGTCAGTGTGAAAAGACAAATGTTGGACAGACAGTGTGCACTGTAGAAAACCATTGCCGACACACACTGGACTGATGTATCCCAACAAGTCAACAGTGACAGAGCACTGTTTGTTCAAGAATCGCATAATGGAATATGAATGTACCAGGATCTTGGCATGGACTTCCAAATAGTGGTACAGTGTCATTAGAGAGGCCATAGGGGGGAACTCATCAATCAAGATTGTGGCTATATTCTTAAGAAGGGGTAGGAACCATCACTGAGTTCACATAAGAAGACCTAGCAAACAAAACAATCTTTTAGCCAGGGTGGAGACAGTATCTACATCTATGCTACCGCAGACAATGACACTAGCATGTCCGCGACCACCAACGTGCAGCTGCGGACACGGATCATGGAGGGAGTGTCTTACAGGAGAAGAGGATTTAAATCAGCCACATGCCTTCAAGAACTCAGATCATCAGCACACCTGGACATGGAAACATGTCTAATCATCGAAATACTATGCCTGTTGAACACTGTGAACCAATGGCACACCCGTGGACTGTTAGATTCACCTGGTTATTGTTCTAATTTCTTGTAAGAGTGTATTGAAAGGCAGGAGTCTGTAAAACAAGTATAGTGTATCATATTAAAATATTATTTTTCTCTTTCAGGGTACTCTTGAAGTAAGTCCTGTGACAGGGCGACTAGAACCAGTATATCCAGCATGGAAAAGGAATGTTTTTCGATACTTTGTCAGTATGCCCATCATACTGCTCTGCCTGGCTGTTGTCTTCGTCATTATGATTGTGACACTACAATTCCAGGTACTTCTTTATGTGGAAATCAGCCATATATGGACTATGTACAACTCACCATATAGCAGAGATGCTGACTTGCAGACAGGCATAACAAAAAGACTGTCAATAATGGGAGACGCTACCGGGTGGTGGAAGTGAGGAGGAGGCTGGGGCTGGGGTGAGTGGGGAGCGATAAGCAGGGTGGGGTGGTGCGGGGGGTGGTAAGTGCTGCCTTGTGGGAGCATACAGGGACAAAGTGGAGAGAGAGTAGGGCAGCAAGATGCCGTCTGGAGGTTAGATGGGGGGGGGGGGGGGGGGGGGTAGTGGAAAAGAGAGAGGTAGAAGGACAGTGGATGTGTTGGTGGAATAGAGGACTATGTAGTGCTGGAATGGGAACAGGGGTGGGGCTAGAGTGTAGGACAAAGACTAACGAAAGTTGAGGTCAGGAGGAAGGTTACAGGAAGGTAGAATATATTGCAGAAAGAGTTCCCGTCTGCACAGTTCAGAAAAGCTGTTGTTGATGGGAAGGATCCAGATGGCACAGGCTTGAAGCAGTCATTTAAATGAAGAATGTTATGTTGGGTGTCATGCTCAGCAATGTGGTGGTCCAGCTGTTTCCTGGCCACAGTTAGACAGTGGCCACTCATACAGACAGATTTTTAGTTGCCACGCCCACGTAGAATGCTGCACAGTGGTTGCTGCTTAGCTTGTAGATCGCATGACTGGTTTCACAGGTAGCCCTGCCTTTGATAGTATAGGTGAAGCTTCTGACCAGACTGGAGTGGGTGGTGGTGAGAGGATGTATGGGACAGGTGTGTTACAGGGACAGGAGCTATAAGGCAGGGGGTTGGGAGCAGAAGGGAGAAAACCCTATTTCACAAAGCACCTAGCATCCAGCGCACGTTAGTCTATCGATTATTTACATGACTTTGAAACGCATCCCTGTCGGTTTTTGAACATTTTTGAACATGTTCTAAGTTCGTTTCTGAATGACCCGTAAGTTAATTTGTGAATGCGTGCATAGTGTACATGATGTCTCTGTCAGGGGAATCCTTGTCACATGTAGAAACAAACTTTCCAGGCAGACATATGGAGCTATACGACCAGAGCGGAGTAAGGTCAAATGGACGAATGCCAACCGCTGTCTGATTGTGTGGTTGATTGGGTTTGCGAATGATGAGCGTTGTTATAATTACTAGCGAAATCCATAGGTTCAGACTACAGGAGTGGAGATGAACGAATAACAGGTAAGAAAGATTACGTATTACATCCTCGGTGTTTCCAAGAAAATGAAATTTTGACAGAAAATTTTTGGCCAGGTCGCTATACTAGCAAGGGCTAGTTGTACGATACTCGGTTAGCAGCTGCTTTAAGTTCTATTCTGGAAGAAGCGTGGAAAACGCGTTGTACGAACATCTAACTACGCCTAACCGGAGAATAATCACGGGATAAGTAAACTGGTGTTTCTGGTAGTTAGTGAAATTAAACTGTGAATAAGCTTTGACATTGGCAGGAATAGTTACAGAATTAGTGGTAACAAGACTGTTTGTTAGAACGAGGAAGGAGAAGAAATGGGGACATCACACAAATTATGGAACAATATGACGATTCCAAGTTTGCATAAAAATTTCGTACTACTACTTTTCGATCTCATGCTTGAGAAACTGGGGCGTATGAGTGAAGCATGAAGCGTGAAACTATTTCCTAACGTAAAGATTTTTGCTTGTAGTAAGTAGGCCTAATAGGCATTTGATATTAGTTCAAATGTTCAAATGTGTGTGAAATCTTATGGGACTTAACTGCTAAGGTCATCAGTCCCTAAGCTTACACATTACTTAACCTAAACTATCCTAAGGACAAACACACACACACACACACACACACACACACACACACACACACGCACACCCCTCGCTCGGCTAATCCCATGCGGCTTGATACTGATACTTGCGGCTAATCCCATGCGGCTTGTTATTGATACTTGTGAATTATATGTTGTCGTTACAAGAAAGACCGTTTGTGCCTAAACAGTCTCGTTTATTTGGTGTGTGCTACAATTGTTGCATTATTAGAAAGGCCTTTTTTTTTATCTATCAAATAGTGACAAAATAGACGTAATCAGATCGGGAAACCACACCAGTCTTGGTTCCTATTTGCATTAACAGATTTTTCAGTATTAGACAATGACATTTCGATTTTTCTTGTAGCAAAACGTTTGACAAACTTTATGAGGTTATAGATTCTTTTACAGAAAGGAAAGCACGCCATGTAAAGCTGATTAGAGAGAAAAAAATTCTAGGAGCTAAGGATCGAAGAAATGTGTGTTGTCTTGCTTGTCTTGTGTCTTTACTGGGTTTATGTCTCCTATATTCAATTTATTGTCACACAAAGCAGCAAGTTGTTAACTGATAGGGAATAAAGTGTGCAAATTTTCTGAAGTTTTTTTTGTTTTTTAAAGAGGAACAGAATGTCCAACCTGCTGACTGTAAGCAGGACAGGCACCACAGGACATCGTAATTTCCACTGTCCGGAATATGGTTTGATGGCATCCATTACAAAATACACACGTTTCAATTCCACAGAGCGAAATACAGTGACGTGCAAATGGAAGAATACTGTGTGAAGAGGTGTGGCACTGCACTTTGGCACACTTAACGACCAAATAACATATCTTACATTTCCTCGAACACATGTGTTTTATGCATCAGACATCTTCAGGAAGATGTGCACTGGAAAATGAACATATTTTTGAAAATTCGATTTTTTTAAAATTATTGATGTCCTTTCTCAAATGCTCGAGGGAGTGGCGGGGTATTCCCCCAGTTCGGAAATATCGTACATCTGGAGATCTGGGGCTGATACACAGAGCAGTCTGAGTTATAGTGGGGAAGTGGGTAGTCTCCACGTGAATACAAAACAGATTTCTGTGGCTAGGAGCTATCAAGTGAATTAAAATACATTCACATAATTACGGAAGGCTAAAATGTGTTATTAGTTGCAGATTTTATTTTATTTCCACCTTTTGACAGTCAAGCATTAATTGCCTTGCAGAACAATGATGTTATTTCTGTCGGTTTGCTAAAGAAACTTGCATTTTTTAATCTTTTCCACTGAGGCAGACAATATATTCTAAACGAAGTGTTTAATTCCACACACTGTTCGCTGCATTACAAGTGCACGTTTTTATCTTCTAGCACGTGTAGAATTATATCATAATAAAGAACCACACGTGAGATATCACAGCACTGGTACTGCAAGAAAATTTACATCCGGCAAACCACATTGAAAAGCTTAATCTGGTCATACGAATGTGCACTTTAAATGTGCACATTTTAGTATGTGTAACGAAATTCCGATGCTCTTGGATTATCCTCTGATGTCTTGTTTCTTTTACGACATAATGTACGATCTTTTAACGTTTCACACGTACGAGCGCACAGCCTCCCTATGACATCATAGCTGCGCAAGTGCGGTGGCGCCTGTCATGTTGCGCTCTCTGGAAACTGCAGAAATGAACCTGTTTCTAACAGATCACGGAAAAATATTCCGAATGGTGGTTTGAAAAGCGTTACCATCAAAGTAAATTTCCTTTCACGCAAGTTGAACTATGTGCGAGAATGTACAATGAATTTCTGAAATCACAGAGCATTTGACTCTCATTTAAAAATCAACTCTTTGGTGACGAGCCATTAGATGAATTTTGAGCCCAGAAGATCAGACATTTATTAAAAATTTTACTGGCACATTTGTGTGATATATCTTAAATTGTAATATGCGCATAAAAGATCAACATTATATGCGAAAGCTTAGCTTCTCTTGCAGCGTATTAATCTTCTAGCCCAGTATTATATGTGCAAGCTTTGCTTTTCGTGTAGCAACACCATGTATATTAATTTAAACCATTAACTTTTTCAGTTTGTGTGTTTGCATTACTTAACAGTGATGTTACTATTGGCTGACTACGTCACGTATCCTAAGCTCTGAATACCTGCTGCCATCGGCTGGCGAGATCACGTGACATGAGCTATGACTGGCTTACAAAAGCGCATCACTATCTCGATTTCAATGCTTCGGAAAGTAAATTGCTATGTTTGGTGGAATTCGAATTTATACTTTCGTAATACAAAAATGTGCAGCGTACCTGTTGCTGCACATGACAGATCTTTCCAAAACGTGTTTTTTTCCCCTGTGTTTAGTTTTCTAAAGCCCCGGGAAATTCTACGCCCATGTATAAAACTATGACCATTCAAAGGACTGATAAGTTGTACAGTTCCAAGAGAAAATATCCTGTCAGTTAACAGGGAAAAATTATGTTTTCACCTGGGAGAAAGTGTATATTTAACCGGAAAATCCGGGAGAAATCTGGGAATTTTTTTTCCTTGTCCACGTATACACCCTGCCTTTCCATATCAAGAAGCCCCTTCCATCATATAGCCTAGCTACTTGTGGCTGTAACATCTGTAGTGATGAGTTGTCAATATCAAACTGCAGCAAAGGGCTCACTGAGGCCTTTACAGATCGTAATTACCCTCCCAACCTTGTACAAAATCAGGTCTATCAAAGTCCCACCGTCCAATCGCAGAGGAGCATTCCCCTCATGACTCAGTACCACTGAGGCCTGGAGCAACTAAATAACATTCTCAGCCAAGGTTTCAACTACCTCTCGCCGTCCCCTAAAATGAGGAATGTCCTACCGACTATCCTTCCCACCCCTTCCACAATGGTATTCCACTGCCCACCGAACCCCTTGCCTCATGACTCATATCCCTGAATAGACCTATAAGCAAGACCTGTCCCATACATCCTCCCACCACCACCGACTCCAGTCTGGTCACTAGCATCAGCTATCCCATCAAAGGCAGGGCTACCTGTGAAACTAGTCATGTGATCTACAAGCTAAGCTGCAACCTCTGTGCTGCATTCTACATTGGCATGATAACTTTCAAGCTGTGTGTCCGCATGAATGGCCAAGAAATGCTTGGACCACCCCTTGCTGAGCATGCCGCCCAACACAACATTCTTCTTTCAATGACTGATTCACAGCCTGCGCCATCTGGATGCATCTGACCAACACCAGCTATTCTGAACTGTGTAGGTGGAAACTCTTCCTGCAATCCCTGCAATATGCCCTATGTTCCCATAATCCTCCTGGCCTCAATTAGTCTTTGTCCCACCCTCTAGCCCCTTCCCTGTTCGCATTCCAGCAATATACAGTCCTCCATTCCACCAATGCTCCCATAGGCAGCACTTACCGTTCCCCAACCCACCCTGCTATCCTCCCCCTCCACGCCCCAGCTTCCTCCTTACCCCCAGTACCCTGTAGAATCTCCTATCATGCGCAGCTGCTCAAAGTGTGGCCTCAGCACCCGAAGACTGCACACGTGTGTGTGTTTTTGTTTTGCCTGTCTGCAACTCAGCATCTCCGTTATACAGTGAGTAGCAACTGTCCTTTTCATATTATTGTTACATTCCATCCTGGATTTTCCATTGTTGGACAATGTACAACTATTACTTTTGATTTTTTTTTTTCCAGTGGTGTTCCAATATTTTTTCATTCTTTCACTCTGCTAGTTCCTCTCTCCTCCTGCAAGTGCTTTATTCTTCCTCCTGAAAACTGTTGAAGGTCTTAATTTTGGTTCTGAAAATCTTCCTCATGAAACATTCACTTTGTAATGAGTGTATCACCCTCTTTCATATTCGTAAAATATCTTAAAATCGGTTTTGGTTACACCTGAAAAGTAGTGTGTCCTTGCCATCACCACGGCTATCTTTCATGATTCACAACTAAGCCAACAGTATAAACACCAGAACACTACGTTTTCATAGCCTGTACACTCTTAGTATTGTTAACGATGCTAGTGCCAGTTTGAAATTTGCTAGGCTCTCTTTCTTCACCCGAAACATGTAATGGACAAAGTGTTGTGAGACAAAGTTATGCATTTCACATTGTACCTTCATGTACCATTTGATAGAGGATGTCTTCCACCTAAGCACAGTGACTTAGAACAGTTATTGAATTTGTTGTTTCGTAAATATGATTAATGTTTGCTACACCAGAATGAACCAACAGACTCTACATGGCTTCCTACTTAAGTATTACATTAAGAAACTTGTAAACAAAGCTGAAGCTAGCACTGGTCTTTAGGGATCAATTACTTTAATCATGTAGCTTTGAGTGAATCAAAATCAAGCAAAGATTGAAACAATGCGACCCATCAAAATGTTGTGACTCTTTTCGTAAATTAATATACAACACCATTATTGTTTTCATTAGTCCAAATCCAACTGGAAGTTATTAACTTTAAGATATGATTCTAGCAGAGTGAAATAGGTGCTTGAAAAGAAATGTAACACTCATAGTTCCCTGTCTGTGTATTAACTGTAAACCATCACACAGTTTGAATTAACATAAGTCTGGTTCTCGTATACAGTACTAAAGAATAAAATATATGTAATTTGCCTTGTCAGATTCAGTGCAGATAAGAACATGGTGCTAAGTTCTTTGCCATATTCTTCATATCTCTAAGTTGGGTAGATGGAAGTATAATAATTTCTACCTTCAAGCAGCAACTTGAGGTAATATGGTATAGTATTTGCAACACCCAATAATGCCTGGAAAAATCTTTCATCCACGGCATCGAAGTAGTAGAGATGACTTTCATTTATCATATTATAGTTTCACAAGGTCTTAACTGCATATCTTTCTATATGGGTATCATTAAATATTCATAAATCAGTCAAATCATATTTTTATAACACAGTCAAGCAACGTGAAGTAACACTTCTTGTGGATATTTTCAGTTTCATTGATTCAGTAGTTCTTACTGTTGATGTATTGAAGTATCTGTTTAGTTCCCCTGCTTTTCTCCAATATTTTCGTGCTGTGTACCCATGCATATCAGCCAGAATAAAACAGCAACAAAACAGTTATTTACAGATAATGGGCTTACTCTTTCAGCTGCATGTACTCCACTCAGGACCTTACACTTTCTTATCAGAGTTGTTGATTGTTAACTTTAGAACCAAGTTAGACCTGGAAATTATCTTTAAATTGTCAAGTTATTTCCCTGAAACTGACAAGTGCTTAACTGAACTATAAATACTGCATTCTTCACCAGCTTTCTATCTTTGCATATGACAGTTTTTCACCACTGGTTGGCCACTATGCCATTCTATTATGGTGAAACTATTGACGTTAGGATTATGTGCTGAAGAGGCAGAGAACCAGCTCAGATTTTTATTACATTTCCGGCATACTTAAACATAGGTTCCTGTTATGCGTGTAATTCACAAAGAACATCCTGTTCTGAATAATGTTGTGCAGTATTTCTACATCTATGTTTACATTCATACTGAGTGTGGCGGAGGGTAATTCAGGTATTGATATCATAGCCCTCCTTCTGTGTTCTGCTCATAACTGTCAGTAAGCCTTTATATGAGACCCATGGGCATTTTGTGTGATGTGTATGGATGGAAGTGTTATGAAACGCCCCCCTCCCATACTCTCTCTCTCTCTCTCTCTCTCTCTCTCTTTCTCTCTTTGTGTGTGTGTGGTTTTGTGAAACATGAAAGTGAACATGAATGTATTTTTACAGTATATAACAGATGTTTCAAAAATTCTGATTTTTTTTTTTTTTTTTTTTTTTTTTTCTTATAGATCTGATGATGGCTATAAAGCTAAATTCTGTTTTCGGTTTAAATAAATAAAAATGTGACTAAGATTGGGAATTCCATGGTTTATTTAGATATCAAGATGGCCAGGTCCTCCAAAGATCATTCCGTACTTGAAAACCAATCAGATGAAGGTTTTGTAAAATCCATCTTACATGGGCAAATTATTTTTCTTTCTGATACTTCCAATCTGTCTATTTTGTCCATCTTACGTGGACAAATTATTTTTCTTTATGAGCCTTCCAATCAATCTATTTTGGCATCTGTCTTTTCCTACAAGTAATTTTGTGTGGTTGTTTCCCTTTAGATACTCTGGATGCATACTTGTAGATACTTTACAGGTACTCCCTGTTGTGTAGCCAAACAATAATGGCTCTTTCTGTTTACTTATGTGTAATATATTACATGCAATCACTTTAGTGGTGTACACTTTAGGAGAAGACTGTGTCAGAGAGAGATGGAGAATGCTTTGCAGCGTCACCAGTGTGCTGTCTTTCTCTGTCCTATGCCTCAGGCTCCAACCATTGCCTACCCTGGTAACTGGAAACAATGGGATAAGCACTACACCGAACCACTGTTTCTGCATCTGATACTTCACAGTAGAATTTATAAGCTCAGAAAACTATCTATGTTGCTTCTTAACATAATACTTTCATTGTTTGCTTTATGCCATCTACATGGTGTTACAAAAAGGTACGGCCAAACTTTCAGGAAACATTCCTCACATACAAATAATGAAAAGATGTTATGTGGACATGCGTCCGGAAACGCTTAATTTCCATGTTAGAGCTCATTTTAGTTTCGTCAGTATGTACTGTACTTCCTCGATTCACCGCCAGTTGGCCCGATTGAAGGAAGGTAATGTTGACTTCGGTGCTTGTGTTGACATGCGACTCATTGTTCTACAGTACTAGCATCAAGCACATCAGTACATAGCATCTGCAGGTTAGTGTTCATCACGAACGTGGTTTTGCAGTCAGTGCAATGTTTACAAATGCGGAGCTGGCAGATGCCCATTTGATGTATGGATTAGCACGGGGCAATAGCCGTGGCGCGGTACGTTTGTATCGAGACAGATTTCCAGAACGAACGTGAACCGACAGGAAGACATTCGAAGCAATTGATCGGCGTCTTAGGGAGCACAGAACATTCCAGCCTATGACTCGCGACTGGGGTAGACCTAGAACGACGAGGACACCTGCAAAGGACGAGGCAATTCTTTGTGCAGTTGACGATAACCCTAATGTCAGCATCAGAGAAGTTGCTGCTGTACAGGGTAACGTTGACCACATCACTGTATGGAGAGTGCTAAGGGAGAACCAGTTGTTTCCGTACCATGCACAACGTGTGCAGGCACTGTCAGCAGCTGATTGACCTCCACGGGTACACTTCTGCGAATGGTTCATCCAACAATGTGTCAATCCTCATTTCAGTGCAAATGTTCTCTTTACGGATGAGGCTTCATTCCAACGTGATCAAATTGTAAATTTTCACAATCAACATGTGTGGGCTGACAAGAATCCACACGCAATTGTGCAATCATGTCATCAACACAGATTTTCTGTGAACGTTTGGGCAGGCATTGTTGGTGATGTCTTGATTGGGCCCCATGTTTTTCCACTTATGCTCAATGGAGCATGTTATCATGATTTCATACGGGATACCTTACCTGTGCTGCTAGAACATGTGCCTTTACAAGTACGACACAACATGTGGTTCATGCACAATGGAGCTCCTGCACATTTCAGTCAAAGTGTTCGTACGCTTCTCAACAACAGATTCGGTGACCAATGGATTGGTAGAGGCAAACCAATTCCATGGCCTCCACGCTCTCCTGACCTCAACCCTCTTGACTTTCATTTATGGGGGCATTTGAAAGCTCTTGTCTACGCAACCCCAGTACCAAATGTAGAGACTCTTCGTGCTCGTATTGTGGACGGCTGTGATACAATACGCGATTCTCCAGGGCTGCATCAGTGCATCAGGGATTCCATGCGGCGGAGGGTGGATGCATGTATCCTCGCTAACGGAGGACATTTTGTACATTTCCTGTAACAAAGTGTTTGAAGTCATGCTGATACTTTCTGTTGCTGTGTGTTTCCATTCCATGACTAATGTGATTTGAAGAGAAGTAGTAAAATGAGCTCTAACATGGAAAGTAAGCGTTTCCAGGCACATGTCCACATAACATATTTTCTTTCTTTGTGTGTGAGGACTGGTTCCTGAAAGTTTGATCGTACCTTTTTGTAACACCCTGTATAATGGATACTATAGTGACAATGTAAACTTATCATCTCCAAACTAACATTAAAATCAATGCTAAAATTCATTGCGCATGCTGAAGTACATGCTATAAGTGTACAGGGCTGTATGACACTATTGGTTGCATTGTCATGTGGCACACTGCTCTTTGCCACTGTGTATCACCCCACCACTCACCTTCTTACGTGCACACAACTATAAGCAGTGGCTCACAACTGTACTCAGAACCTTTTGGCAGTCAAGGAACGAGACATCAACCTTAGCATTTGTCTTCTATATTTAACGGACGGACAGAAAAAAGAGAAAATTGAGTTTCACAATATCTTGGTTCACAGACATCATGTTGATTCCGGTAGAGAAGGCTTTTGCTCTATAAAAAGTCATAAGAAATAGACAAAATTGTTTTTGGTGATTCAAGAACAGTTTGGTATGAATTATATAGTCATATATTTTATGCACACGTGTCCAAAGACTAGCTTTGAAGGCAGGAATGACTCGCACTTTTTCCCCGTTCCTTGGAACCCTTGATACACTGCTGCTAGAAGAGGATCAAGTTTATTTGCTTAGTTGGTATAGAATCATATAGGTATCCCTGCAGTCTAGTTGCCTTCCTCTGTTAACAAGTTCGAATTGACTTTCTATTCTTTGATCACTTATCTCAATATCTGCAATTTTGGAAATTTGTTATAATCTTTCACAATGTAAACAATTGCAGAAGACCAAATCTAGCATTTCGGCATTTTCTGCCATCCTCCATTTTGTTTCCGCCGTGATCACTGAGTAACTGGATAGATGAATCTGGTGGGTCTTCTTTATTTTCCCAAGACCAGAACTTCGTAGTTTTTCATCAGATTGGCAGCAGAATTTTACTGCAAATTCATTGAATGCTTCTCCATTGTTACCCTTTCATTAATATTGATTTATTTCAGATTTTGTTCACCACAGAGTCTGACAGTGGATAAGTCTGTGCTGCTCTCTACTTTGGTGTCAACTTTGTAACATGACAGTCTATGTAACATGGCACAGTAAGAGCATTACCAACCAAAGGCAAAATTCTGGGGTTGAGTTCCGATCCAGCACACTGTGTTAGTCTAAAAGAGAGTTTCAAAAGAGTGCACACTCTGCTGCAGAGTGAAGCTTTATTCTGGAAATATCAACCCATCAGCTCAGATCCCAGCTAGTCTCTGTATTTTTGCTTTTATTTGATTCAACAGTAGGCTGCAAATTCTCTTATAACTGGCTAGGTAAATTAGATCACACAGTGGATGAAGTCAAAAGCAAATCACATTCAGTGGGGCCATAATAAAAGTACTGAGATTTGTAAATCAACCTTTGAATACAGGGCTGCATTACTTTTAATGATACGCTAATTTAAAATGACACGCAAGGCATCATTTACGTCCAGCAATATTTACTGCCAGTCAGGTTCCAATTCTCAACAAACTCATCATAAACAAATCCTTTCTCCCAACAACCTTTTACACACTGATATTGTCTTCGTGTTGCACATTAAAAGATTACTCCATAGCCCTTGCTCTCTTATTTTCTGCAATTCCTTTTCTTCCTATCTCCACAGAAATAGTTCTTCAACCAACCATTGCAGCATTTCCAAGAAACAGTATGACAAATAGTACATGGGGAGGGGTGTGGGGGAGAGTGATGTTAATTATTGTGTTGTTCAGTTGGAAAGCTGTTGGGTGTCGTGTGTGTGCCATGTGAGAAACAGAGAAGTGCATGTGAGAAACAGAGAAGTGAAATGCGAATTTCACCTTTTCTGTGAAGTAGTGTGGAGGATCAAAACTGCGGAAAAATTTTATCTTGACCGTTGCATCACAACACATTGTTTTGTGCTTTGCTTCAGATAAGTTATCTAGCATAACATTGTACAACTGTTGTGTTCCATACATCCTATTCTCTAAGAATGGCTCTTTGCAGCCTTTTTCTCAAAACGACATTGAAGGATCAATGTTTCCAATCATGGGCAAGAGCCAAGAAAGTTATATGAGAGAATTTTGTGCTATTCCAAAGAATGCATTCCTGGGAACATTTATCCATATGAGAACACTAAAAAAAGTGTCACTAGAGGAAGGGATTGCTTTGAAGTGGACAGTATCTAAAATCTTCTAACATCAAGTTGTTATAAGTTGGGACTTTTTTAAGGCCTTTCACATAATGATAAGTATACTGAGGCAATAAAGTCATGTGATATGCAAGCACACGCAGACAGCAGTAGTATCATATACACAAGGTATAAAAGAGTAGTATTTCTACAGGGCCTTCCAACAGTGTGTTCAGTCATGCCGCGTCGAGTTGATGCACTAAGTCGGGCAAAAGGAGGTCCCACACGATATTAGGAGGTATGCCATGACTTTTGTCACCGAGTTGTAAGCTGTAATGTGTGAATGTGAAGGCATTTTCACATACGAACTGTGCATAAAACAATTTTTCTTTCACTGTGTCCAAATTACTTACCATTAAAAAGAAACATTACCATTTTCAGTAAAATGTATCCTGAGCAACTGTTTATGAAATCCAAAGTTTAATGTGTGGTAGTTCTTATAACACATCTGATTATGCTACACAACTGTACACACTTTATACCTTTGTGGAGAAGGACATGTAAGATTTGAATTCTATTTCTTTTATATCTATATTATCACATTTACATGATTTCATACTTTGCTCCAGATGAAAACTGGAATATATTTGTGCATAGGGTTATGTAGCCATTATCAGTTTCAGTAAAATTTATCTGGATATTTAGCCACCTTACCATCCTTTATTGTGGTACCTTTCATTTAAATTTCTATTGGCTGGTATTGTTGAATGAGGACCAATCCAGTATTGTAAATACTCACAGTGAGCGATGGTGGCTAACAAGGGAACATTTGCAATTGAGGGTCAGGGAATTGGAGAAATTTTGCAAAGATATTTATTATTGATTTCCTACACCATGGACTATTGAATTTAAAGCCAAGATAGATGTGTCATGGCTGTAAACTCAATACTCTATAGTGTAGGAAACCTCACCAAAACTTTTCTATCTTGTAAATTCCAATGCCAATAAGTTTAACTTATATCAGTTGGCATGTTGAATCAGAGGGTGAGTGTTAACCGTGTCACACACCTTACATGAAGAGACTCTGGTTAAAGTTGAACTCTTGATTTTGTTATTCTTACCTACATTGTAATGTTCACAAAATAATCAGCATTTCAATATTGTGAATAGTTTTGTAAATATATTGAGGGAGAAATAACTTTTTCCTTGTTGTAATAAATCTAAACGGTGCTGTTTGTTGTGTAATATGAAGCATTTGGGTGGAATTAGTAACGAAGGAAGCACAAACAGGGTGCTTTCATCCAAATCATAAACGTCAAGAGTGAATGTGTCACATCACTGTTTCAAAGTTTGCTGAAAAAAATATATGTTGAAGTTCCACATGAACCTCCCCAAAGCTATAATATGGTGATTTTCTGATGATTTGTTAAAATGCTACAGACCTCTCAAATGAGTATGTGTGAAAATGCTGTAACAAAAGGGTAAATTGAAAAATTGTAGAAAAGCAACCAAAAATGCTTCAAGACTTTGTAACTAAAAGTCTAAGAAGCTGATCTTGCCTAGGGTATTGGACAGGTCACAGGTGGCGGATAGTGAACATTCCATCAGATATGATGGACAGCTGCGAGTGCAGAATAAGCTGTCCTGGACAAGGCAAAACAAAATCAAATCCGCTTTGCATCTGTGTTTTAGCAAGCGGCAAAGTGGTCACCATATGTTCACAAGTGGTGCAGCTGAAATGTTTATTCTGGAACTAACCCTTCCAGTCTTAACACTCAGTGAGTACACTCAACCACACCTGATTCCAGGTACAATCATCATGGAGCATTTTGATAATCACAGTATTACCCCAAGTGGTCAATCCACCACCTGTGTTACTGGAGCAACTGATCTTCCGGATTGTTGGGCAGCTTGCTTAAAATGCAATGTGATTCAAAAGAGGAATTTGGGGTCCTCTGGTCAACATAAAAACAAAACAAATACATTTTTTGCAATATTTAACATCCAAACACTTTTGCAACCAAGTATACTTCATAAATTCAGAGATACATTAAAAGAAGAGAAGATTCAAATTTTGGCACTTCAAGAAACACAAATGACAAACAATAATACCATAGATTTTGGCAATTATCCTCTTTTTAAGAGTAAAACTGATGAAAGAATACTTAATAATACACCATATCTGGGAGTTGCTTTTGCAGTCTCCAAAAATATTTTAAATTCAATAATGGAGGTAAAACCCATCAACAATAGACTAATGACAATTTTGCTTAGATGTGCAAATAAAGCATACATATTAATTAAGGTCCATATGCCACTCAATGAGTATACATGTAAAAATCCTGAAGAAATTAATGAAGCTTGGGAAATGTTAGAAAGCATCAGCTCAGAAATTCCCTCAAACCATGTTAAGTTTTTAATGGATGATTTATGCTCTATTAGGTAAAGAGAAAAAATATAAGAAAAAAGTTGGTGAATTTCCTGCACATAAATGTACAAATCAAAATGGCCAAAGACTTGTTGAAACATGCAAAAATTTTAACATAATCATGTCAACCCATTTTGGGGTTAATATTGATTCTCACCATTATTTCACGCAAATAAAAGTAAAACTTAACCTCAAAAAATCTTCAAAACAAAAAATGTTATCCCAAAATTTGACACTGCTAAAATAACCCCAATTCTAACAAGTGAACTTGAGAAAAAAACAATCCAACAATTGGCAAAGCCTAAAAGAAAAGTTCATTAACACAACACAGAATTCAATTCCACTTGGAAAGAAACAAAAACACCCATGGAATGCAGGTTGTGAAACAGCAGCTAAGTCTGGGCATGGAGCTTTCAAAAATTGGAATTGTAACAAAACTCTAAGAAAAGTAAAGTCTAAATTAATCTGACAGGGAAAAGAAACTACTAAAATGCCCAACTTTTAGAAATTGATAAAGACTTCCAAGAGAACAATACAAGGAACTTTTTATAAACATTCAAAATAAAACTAACTGGTTATCAACCTCAAAGTCTTTGCTTCAAAAATTAAAATGGCAGTTCGACTCTTAACAACCAGGAGAACTGTAAGGTACTTGCTAATTATTTTGAAAAATTATTAAACTATCCAGAACCAGCAAATAAATTCCAACCACAGCAAACTAATAATATCAACCCTAATTCTAAAGAACCTGACAAAATTGAAATAACTAAACAAATTAAGACTCTTAAAAACAATAAAGCATCTGGAGAAAATGGTATAATTGCAGTTGGCCATAACACTATAAAAGAGGTCACTTAACTAATAGGACATATCTGACAAACCAAGAAAATGCATTGCGTAAAATAAAAAAAGAGGATAAAACTGATGTTAATAATTATCAAGGAATCTCTCTTGACCCTGTCACATACAACATTCTCTCGCAGTATTTACTTGATCGAGCCCAAGAACAATTTAGAACCTAAAATTGGTGACTACCAAGCAGGTTTTAGACCAAACAGATCCTGTCTGGAACAAATTCTTAATTTAAAACCAATTCTTAGGCACCAAAGGATTTCTAGTAACAATGTTGTATATACAGTTGTGCATTTTAAAAAGGGCTATGACTCAGTTGATTATGAATCTTTTCCAAATTTTAAAGGAACAAGGGCTGTAAAACTCTTAACACTGATTAAGGAAATATTTCCAGAACGAGATTTTCACTCTGTAGCGGAGTGTGCGCTGATATGTTAACCGACACTAGCTCTAAAGTTAAATTTATGGGAGAAATTTCTGAACCATTTGATATAAAGATGGGTGTTAGACAGGGAGATGGACTCTCCACATTACTGTTTAACTGTGCTTTGGAAAAGGCGACTACAAAATGGTGAGAGCAAAAGTTGAGTCAAAATATAGATCAATCAATCAAGGCAGTTAGAAGTAATATTAGAGTTGATTGCTTCACCTTTGGAGATGATCTGGCAATTTTAACTAAGGATATTACCACTGCTCAAAAACACATTGATATTCTTAAAGAAATTGTGGAAAAAGTAGGACTACAAATGTCATTTGAAAAAATGGAATATATGATGTGCAACATACAAGCACCAAAGTTTTTGAACATGAAATATGGAAAAATAGAAAGGGTTTCTCAGTTTAAATACTTGGGGAACTCGTACAAGAAAATGGTTTGGAAAAAGCTGCAAACTAAGTTCACTGTCAAAAAATGGCAACTGCATTCAGTTTAACACAAAATATTTGTAATAAATGGTCACTTTCTATATTCGGTAAACTTAGGCGTCACAGCATTGTAATCGTACCTGAGTGTCTTATTGAGCAAAAACTTTAATTTTAAGTACAAAGAGGAATATTGAAGAAATTCAAAAGAAAGAAAGATTATTAGGAAAATATTAGGCCCCAAAATTACTGATGGAGAAACTTATAGGCTTAGGAGGAATAATGAAATAGATATATCTAAAAACAAAGATGATGAGACTTACCTAACAAAAGCGCTGGCAGGTCGATAGACACACAAACATACACACAAAATTCAAGCTTTCGCAACAAACGGTTGCTTCGTCAGGAAAGAGGGAAGGAGAGGAAAAGACGAAAGGATGTGGGTTTTAAGGGAGAGGGTAAGGAGTCATTCCAATTCCGGGAGCGGAAAGACTTACCTTAGGGGGAAAAAAGGACAGGTATACACTCGCGCGCACACACACACACACATCCATCTGCACATACACAGACACAAGCAGACATTTGTAAAGGCAAAGAGTTTGGGCAGAGATGTCAGTCGAGGCGGAAGTACAGAGGCAAAGATGTTGTTGAAAGACAGGTGAGGTATGAGCGGCGGCAAATTGAAATTAGAAATTAGTGGAGATTGAGGCCTGGCGGATAGCGAGAAGAGAGGATATGCTGAAGGGCAAGTTCCCATCTCCGGAGTTCTGACAGGTTGGTGTTAGTGGGAAGTATCCAGATAACCCGGACGGTGTAACACTGTGCCAAGATGTGCTGGCCGTGCACCAAGGCATGTTTAGCCACAGGGTGATCCTCATTACCAACAAACACTGTCTGCCTGTGTCCATTCATGCGAATGGACAGTTTGTTGCTGGTCATTCCCACATGGAGGGCTTCACAGTGTAGGCAGGTCAGTTGGTAAATCACGTGGGTGCTTTCACACGTGGCTCTGCCTTTGATCGTTACACCTTCTGGGTTACAGGACTGGAGTAGCTGGTGGTGGTGGGAGGGTGCATGGGACAGGTTTTACACCGGGGGCAGTTACAAGGGTAGGAGCCAGAGGGTAGGGAAGGTGGTTTGGGGATTTCGTAGGGATGAACTAAGAGGTTACGAAGGTTAGGTGGACGGCAGAAAGACACTCTTGGTGGAGTGGGGAGGATTTCATGAAGGATGGATCTCATTTCAGGGCAGGATTTGAGGAAGTCGTATCCCTGCTGGAGAGCCACATTCAGAGTCTGATCCAGTCCCGGAAAGTATCCTGTCACAAGTGGGGCACTTTTGGGGTTCTTCTGTGGGAGGTTCTGGGTTTGAGGAGATGAGGAAGTGGCTCTGGTTATTTGCTTCTGTACCAGGTTGGGAGGGTAGTTGTGGGATGCGAAAGCTTCTTTTCAGGTTGTTGGTGTAATGGTTCAAGGATTCCGGACTGGAGCAGATTCGTTTGCCACGAAGACCTAGGCTGTAGGGAAGGGACCGTTTGATGTGGAATGGGTGGCAGCTGTCATAATGGAGGTACTGTTGCTCGTTGGTGGGTTTGATGTGAACGGACGTGTGAAGCTGGCCATTGGGCAGGTGGAGGTCAACGTCAAGGAAAGTGGCATGGGATTTGGAGTAGGAACAGGTGAATCTGATGGAACCAAAGGAGTTGAGGTTGGAGAGGAAATTCTGGAGTTCTTCTTCACTGTGAGTCCAGATCATGAAAATGTCATCAATAAATCTGTACCAAACTTTGGGTTGGCAGGCCTGGGTAACCAAGAAGGCTTCCTCTAAGCGACCAATGAATAGGTTGGCGTACGAGGGGGCCATCCTGGTACCCATGGCTGTTCCCTTTAATTGTTGGTATGTCTGTCCTTCGAAAGTGGAGAAGTTGTACACGATCAAAGGCAGAGCCACGTGTGAAAGCACCCACGTGATTTACCAACTGACGTGCCTACACTGTGAAACCTTCTATGTGGGAATGACCAGCAACAAACTGTCCATTCGCATGAATGGACACAGGCAGACAGTGTTTGTTGGTAATGAGGATCACCCTGTGGCTAAACATGCCTTGGTGCACGGCCAGCACATCTTGGCACAGTGTTACACCGTCCGGGTTATCTGGATACTTCCCACTAACACCAACCTGTCAGAACTCCGGAGATGGGAACTTGCCCTTCAGCATATCCTCTCTTCTCGCTATCCGCCAGGCCTCAATCTCCACTAATTTCTAATTTCAATTTGCCGCCGCTCATACCTCACCTGTCTTTCAACATCATCTTTGCCTCCTTACTTCCGCCTCGACTGACATCTCTGCCCAAACTCTTTGCCTTTACAAATGTCTGCTTGTGTCTGTGTATGTGCAGATGGATATGTGTGTGTGTGTGCGCGCGAGTGTATACCTGTCCTTTTTTCCCCCTAAGGTAAGTCTTTCCACTCCCGGGATTGGAATGACTCCTTACCCTCTCCCTTAAAACACACATCCTTTCGTCTTTCCCTCTCCTTCCCTCTTTCCTGACGAAGCAACCGTTTGTTGCGAAAGCTTGAATTTTGTGTGTATGTTTGTGTTTGTTTGTTTGTGTGTCTATCGACCTGCCAGCACTTTTGTTTGGTAAGTCTCATCATCTTTGTTTTTAGATATATTTTTCCCACATGGAATGTTTCCCTCTATTATATTCATATCATTAATGAAATAGATAAGTACACAGACATACATGGTGACATGAGAAAACGAAGACATAAATTTTATGGGCACATTAAAAGAATGGCACCCACTAGGTTGACAAAACAAATACTAGAATTCCACGGAAACAAAAGTAAGGCCAAAACTGAGCCAATAAAATGTATCCTGTGATTAAGGAGGGTCTTAAAGTAGGTGGTGTAACTGAGGCAGACGTTACAGATAGAAAAACATTCAGACAAAAGATATTTGATTGGAAAGTTTGTCAGTGGGAAATTAGAAAATGGACTGGTACACTGTGGTCTGATGAAAGAAAGAGACTTCATTCTGAAAGGATGAAACAAATTTGGACAGAAAGGAAAGCCAATCATCAAAAGCTACATTGATATAATGTACATCATGTGGTCCTGCTGGACACATACGTGAATAATAAAGAAACCAAAAGTGATAGAGATGTGAATTTATTTTCAATAAATACTTTATTCCCAATACCATGAGACATGATTAACACATACACTTTTCTGAGCTTTTTTCATTTTTTTAACTATGAAAATTTGAAACTTTTTGCAAATTTCCAAATTATGTTTCGAAAATATGAAGTCGCAGGACGTTAACTGTCTCGAGAAATGATAAAGTGGAAGGACTGCTAACTGTCAGGTATGACCTTAATGCATGAAATTCTTAAACTCTCAAAATATTTGTACATGACGATGAAAGAATGTGAAATTTTTTGGTTATTTAGAAATTATTTTCTCCAAAACCCCCATCCTAAATGTTCTAAAATTTCATGTCACATTAGTTTGTCATTGTACTCAGGGAATGTACAGTCAGGGTGGGCTATACTTGTCTGTACAAAATGTGAGGAATTTTTTAGGTAGACCTAGCTCTAATCTCAAGGTAAAAAAAACAGGGACACTTAAATTGATCACTGATTTTAAATAAATGTCATGCCAAACTGGCATTTCTGAATCAAAATAATTCCTTTACAACATTATAAGTGAGTGGGAAAAAATTCATAGTTTTGTTCTAAAACATTTTATTACAAAAATGAGATATAGAATATTTATACCCATTTTTCTTTTTATGATATTATTCTCAGACTATTATTGTCTTCTGTCATGATTTTACTTCTTCATGACTTTCCATGAATTAAAGTTGCCTTCAATATAACAACACTGCACGGTTGAAAAGTGTTCTCTTCCCCCCCCCCCCCCCCCCCCCCCCCCCGCTTCCCCCCCCCCCCCCTTTCCCTCCCCCATCTGCTTCTCATTGAACTTGTATAGCCGAGTTGAATTTGCACATGGATAAGGTTGATCCAACAAGAGCAGTACTTGGGAAATGGGAACTGCACACTGATCTTTGATGATGGCCTTTTGAAAGCATTAGCAGGACCATGAGGTGTCATAAAGGGGACAGTTTTATCGTGCAGCTCGTGAGAGACATTATGTGTCCTACCCACCACTGATTATCATACTCAATAGAAATGAAGTGACTCACTACAAAGTCTTCTAATGTATACTGTCGTCTCTGCTTTTCACACACAGTAACAGGCTGCATTTCATGGAGAACAGTTCTCGTAATGTATGTGCCACTTTGGTATGCAACCCAGTAGTGACTTGACTGAATTCCTACCACAGGCTTCATAGCAGACCACTCCTCTTTCTTAAATGGAATTCCCTTAATGTACTTTCATTTAGAATTAAGAGTTTCATGTTTGTTACTAATGTTGATGTGGTGTGTACAAATCCAGCAGCACCTCTTATAGCATCAACAGCTGCATACTGGAGAGTAAATCTTGTTGCAAGACATTTACAGAGACTTCTTACCCCTTCACATGCACTTTTTCCATGACATGTAGTTGAAAATATCCATTTTTGTCTTAATTCCTGTACTACAGTGTTGACAAAGCTCATAAAGCGGAAACGGTTTTTAAAATAAGATATTGCACCATCAGTCACATACACATGTTTAGTAAATGCATGGCCTCTAGATTTTATGTCATCTGTTGTGATACTGACAGCAAAGCATGCATGTCAATGGCAAAACCGTGTGATGTTCCAAGGAAGCGAGCAACACGTGTGAACATTGATGCCTGTTATGTGTACCAGTGGTAACTTTGAATTTCGTTCTGCAAAGCAACGGACCAGTTCTCATCAAAGTCAAAATGAAGAATTAATGTGTCAGAATTCTGTAATGGGGCTGATTTTACTTCTGCTATGGCCTGTCTCTGAATCCTCCAGCTATGATGCTGAGCAATTCCTTTCATGACCCAATACGTAACCTCTGTTACAAACTTCTCTGGCTCTACTGTCTTCTTCACCAACTCTCCTCCCTCCCCAATACATAGGTTACGTCATTGTCAGTATCCTGAAGGTGTAATGCTTCAACAGTCATCATTTCAGCACCAGGACATGTTGCACACTCCTGCAATCAACATTTATCTTGTGGCTCTTGACATATACACAAAATCATCAGGTCCATCTCTGTGTACTTCTTTCCTGTAGCACTGCTTATGGTGAAACAAACAAGTTTGAAATTTAGTGCAGTAAATACATGTCCATACTTCCTTCACTTGCTGGCATTTTACCCATTTTGGTCGCAAGGAGTAGAATTTTGTGAGACCAGTTTTGAAATTCAGGTTCTGTTTTTTTCATTAAGAGATATGCTTCTCTCATTGATCTCGTGATATATATTTTTTTTACCTTTTTAACATTTTTACTTACAGAGATATCATCCTGATAAGGACTTTGTCCGCTGCAATCTTTTGTCATCACTTAGGTAATATTCCAGAGCAACAGTAAGCGCATCACCTTGCAACAGATGCCCACAGTAACTATATGGGCGTGCCCCAATACCTTTCCCATTCTTTATTTTACGTGCTTTTGTAATCAAATAATGTGAGGAAGTTGGTATTTATTTCTGTATCTGCTGCCTAGAGTAGCTACCTGGTATCAATGTCAATAACTGTACCTTCGCAGTATAAGTGGCTGCTGAGATAGCAGTATTTAGGTTTTGAAACTACACATCACATTTCGCGCACAAGTCACCATCTTTGTTCTGCACCAAGTGCATCCACAAAGTTTTGAAGATGTTGCTTGTGTAAAACTTGTTTCAATTTCTTCCACTTTTCTTATTATGTACTATTTTCTTCTTGTGCTTCATACATTTCATGGACATTTAAGGGGGGATATAGTAGGGGCTACAGCAGAAATGCTAATATTTAGTTCATCAACAGCTTCACACCCAGGAATATAAACATTTGCACTATCTTCTTCAGTTTCACATTCGGGTGATGGTGGTCGTTCAGGTGGGTTGTCACTTAATTTCTTCTTGTAATGAGTGTATTAATTCCTGCACAATGGATGTGATGCTAATACCATTACTTGAGGACCAGGATATTTCGGCAATACATCTGGCATATTTCCAACAACTGTGAAGCGTTTTTCACTTTTTCTTAAACACCACCTTCTTGTGTCTCTTTTATGTAGTCCACACACCTCATTCTTTCACTGCTGTATTTCCTCATTGATATTGTACCTAACAAAAAGTTCAAACTAAACACAAAACTCGATGCAGAATGGATTATGTACAAGTTCTTACCCGCTTATTATAAACAGAAGAGTGCTGGAAACAGTGTTGACAAAATGCATATTTTATGCCAGAAATTCAGTGATATATGCAGAAAAATATTGCCCATTGTGTTTGCACTTATTACTAATATGTTAACCACACAATTTTTGTGTAATTCTCGAAAGTTTTCTGATTGGGGTTTTTGACAATTCGTAAGAAGTCCTAAAAATGCAATTTTGTACATTTCTATCAATAAATATTTGCATAATACAGATAGATGGAGCAGAGAAGATACTGTTTATAATTACATCAGTGGTGTCTGGTAATGTGACGGAAAAGATAATGGTAATATGACAGAAAAGATAGTTTTCTGTGACTTTCCAAAGTAGGAAAAAAATTTTAAGTTGGAAAAATTAACTTAAATTTTGCATTTTCGCCTTAAATTTGTAAGGTAGCCCATACGTGTGCAGATGTCAACTAAATTTCAGCACACTAAGAGGGAACTGTAACACACCGAAGGTGTTTTGTTCATTAGTTATATTTTTTTGTTCTCTTCTACTGTTTTAAGAGTTTTACAAAATATACATTTTTCAAACAGTCATATTATTTATGGAAATTAAGATAAAACTAAAATACTTCTTATGTTAACACTCATGATATAGAGATCTAATATATATTTTTCCAGAGAAATTCATGACCATAAGTTGAGATGAAATCACCCAACATAAAGCTTTACTGTACCAAGTGCAGCAAATGAATGTTACAAACCAAAAACCCACTTTTCCCACATTAAACAGAAAAAATTGTTTATAGTCCTACTATGCTTTGCAAGCTGCTTTATTGTGTGTGGCAGAGGGTTCTTCAGACACCACTGTCATTTCCTCACTTTACTGTTTCATCCGCAGGCAGCATAGATAGACCTACTGTTGGTAATCCTCCATATCAGTTGTAATTTATCTGATTTTCTTATTGAGGTCATTCCACAAGATGTAGGTCAGAGAAGTAATATATAGACTAAATCTCTTGGAATATACTTTCAGGAAATTTTAACAATATATTTCTCTTTTATGCACAGCACCTCTCTTGTTGAGTCTGCTACTTGAGTTTGATAAATCTCCATAATCCTCTGGCTCTTGCTAAACAAACCCTAATAAAACATGCCACTCTTCTTTGAGTTTTTGTGATCTTTTCTATTAATCCTATATGGCGAAAGTGTAAGTCTGCATAGCAATGCTCAAGAATAATTTGAATGAGTGTTTTGTAAATCACTTTCTTCGTGTATGAATTAAGTTTCCTTAGGATTCTTCCACTGAATCCTAACCTGGAAACAGCTTTTCCTGCTACTACTTTTATGGATTCATTTGACTTTTGAGACATCAGATTGTTACTCCTGGAATATTGTATGGCTATTACTATATCCAGTGATATATCAACAATAGTGTTGATGAAGCTCAAAGTGAGATAATAACTGTTTACCCAGTAACAAATGGTCTCTTTGATCATGATGCACAGTTAGTTAGGATAAATAACATAGTGCCTTACAGTATGGATACTCCTCGGTGGAAATCAGAATAATTAATGACTCCAGGACACATGTTTTTAAGAATAGTTTACGGGAGATGACATGGGACCTAGTTTATAATGAACCAAGTGCTAACATAAAATTTAATCTATTTCATGATAAATTCATATCATTATTTCAAAATAGCTTTCCGCATAAGCTAGTCAGGGAACACACAAAACAGCCAGGTGAAAAACCATGGATCATGAGAGGGATTAAAGTATCTTGTAAAAGAAAAAGATAAGGAGAAGGTTGTGTATCTTTTGGCAAGAACAAGAAGGGATGCTGCAGTAGTTGCACACTACAAAATATGCTCAAAATTACTAAGAAGGGGTTATTAAAAAATCAAGAAACATGCACATAATTTCAGAAATCAGTACTTCCAAAAGCAGACATAAGACAATATGAAATGTTGTAAAGCAAGAGACAGGACAACTGGCCACAGAACAGGATAACATCACTATTGAAGTGAATGGAAGGGCTGTGAATGATGAGTCACAGTTAGCAAATATATTTAATAATTATTTCCTAAATGTAGTAGAAAGCATAGGACAAACGGTTCAAGAGCAAAATCACATCAGTATGTTGAAAACATTACTTCCATAAAATTCAGTCATATGGAGGTTATCACCAACTTCTCCTTTAAAATTAAGAAAATTATACATTCTCTCAAAAATGGACGTTCATCTGGTTTTGATGGTGTTTACAATAGAGTTCTAAAAGTTTGTTCCCTTGTCATAAGCCCAGTCTTACCTGAAATATGTAATGCATCACTAACTCTAGGTATTTTCCCCTAGAGAGAGTGAAATATGCCATTGTTAAACCCTTCTTTAAGAAAGCTGATAAGAGAGATGTCAATAATTACCTGTTTCACTGCTGACATTATTCTCCATAATTTTTGAGAAGGTGAGGTATTCTAGAATAATATCTCACCTTAGCGGCAAATGTATCCATAGCAAACCACAGTTTGGGTTTCATAAGGGTTGCTCTACTGAGAATGCCATTTACATATTCACTAACCAGATTTTACAAGTGTTAAATAACAAAATAGCACCAATTAGTATGTTCTGTGACCTCTTGAAGGCATTTGACTGTGTGAATAACATTATTCTCCTAGATAAATTCCCATTTTATGGGACTGATGGTACAGCCAACCAATGGATATCTAACCAAAAGAATGTTGTACTTAAGAATTCAAGAAATAGAGTCCAGGTCCATCATTGTAACTGAGGAGAAATCACACGTGGGACTCCCCAAGGTTCAATCTTAGGTCCACTACTGTTCTTCATATATGTAAACAATCTTCCATCTTGTACTCAACAAGCAGAATTAGTTCTTTTTGCAGAGGATACTAGTGTTGTAATCAAACTAAGCACACATACAGTAACAGAAGAAATGGTAAACAAAGTTCTTAAAAGTATCATTTACTGGTTTTCTCCCAGTGACAATGCTCACGGTTTTAAAAAGACCCAACATATTCGGTTCTGCATATCTAGAGGTACTATACCAGTGATAAGTGTAATGCATGGTGAGGAAATAATAAATAGGAGGAAACTTCAAAATTCTTAGGGGTTCATATTGATGAGAATTTAAACAGGAAAAAAATACATTCTGAATCTCCTCAAACAACTTAGTTGAGCCACATTTGCGCTTAGAATTATTAAAAATCTTGGGCCAAGACAAATCACTAAGCTGACACATTTTGCTTATTTTCATTCAATAATGTCACATGGAATAGTGTTCTGGGGTAACTCATATTAGAAAGAAAGTCTTTATTGTGCAAAAAGTGCCGTGAGAATAATGTGTGGTGCTCACCCACGATCATCTTGTACGCAGCTGTTTAAGGAGTTGGGCATTCTGACTACTGCGTCATAGTATATGTATTCCCTCATGATGTTTGTTGTGAATAATGCACTACAGTTCAAGAGGAACAATGAGGTATGTAATTACAATACCAGAAGGAAAAATGACATTCATTACTCCATGTTAATGTTGTCTTTAGCAAAAAAGGGGTGCAAAATGCTGCAACAAAAATTTTTGATCATTTACACAGTGATAAAAAATGTCTGGCAGAGAGCAAAAGTAAAATTTGATAACAAACTGAGAAAGTTTCTGCTTGACGACTCCTATTCCATAGAAGAATTTCTATTATTGTAATGTGTAAAAGATGGTGGTTGAAATTACTAACTCACAGCTGTATATCTTAAAAGAAAAGTAATGTTCAGAATAGAACCATATACACAAATTAATTTGTGGCATGAACGTATAATGACTCTGTCCACATCATTACGATCTATCGTGCAAAATTATCCATGGAACACATTACTAACTCTCACATCATCTAATCCTGCATCTGCAGTGGTCACACTATTTACCCCTCACCCTGAGGTAAGTGGCCAACTTTACCTAGCTCATACCTGAATTCACCAATGTCAATTAAAAGTAAGCACAACTTGCAGTATTGGTATCTCTGTAAACATTTTTGTTAGTTACTGAGCAGGAAAACTACAGTCTTAAGAATGTCTTAATGGTTGTTGATGTTTTTGGATTTGCCACTTAGCTCCAACACATATATATTATAAAATACATGTGAGAACCACGGGCCACGTGAACACTTGATCCAGGTTGCATGCAGTCTGTGGGCGATAGTTTTACAACCACTAGTCCACTGTATGAAATGCCTTCTGGATATTGAGCAGCGACGTGTGTGCCATTGTCTGTGGTATGCTGGATTTAATAGCTTAACACAACAAACTCATTTTCAGAAGATCTTGTTTGTGAAATCCTTGCTGATACCTTTAGAGCAGATTCTCGTTCTGCAAAACTATCAGATTATGTGAATACAAATATTGAAATGCTGATTGTTTGTTTTAAATAATATAAAATTGCCCAATGTCGGTGGTATCAATTTGCCAACCTACATATTTGTGAAAACTTTTGATCAGAAACTGCAGCATTACCGCACAGTAGTTCATTAAGGACATAGTTGGGCTTGAAAAATAGAAGTGTAACTCATCTATAGATCTTGTGGTAAACTTCTACTTTAAGTCCTTATTCACAAATGTGTCAATAGAGTACACAGTCAGCATTTTACAGAAATGGATGTGAACTTGGATATCATTGACTTAAAACTACATACTTTAAGTGAAAAGAGAAGCTCTACAAATAGATGGATGTTGTAGTTATGGAATAACTGCTCTCACCAGTTTCAGCAGACATTTTTATGGAAGCTTTCAGAGAATTTTCACTCTAGTCCATACTGTTGTATCTGAAGTTCTAGTCTGATCTGACTATTCAGTGGATGTCTACATAGATTCCACTATTATCATAAGCAACAGCATGTTGACATCCAGCGCGTTGTGGAAATTGAGAAGAACAGTAAGGTATCCGTCCTCATTGTGCAAGTCTTCGGGGAGCGTAATGGCACACTTGACTACATATAATATGTTGCGCCAACACTCATGATGGATACGGGCCTTGATAGTCTTGGCTGCCAGCAGTTCCCGTGCTATGGGCCAAAGGCAAATATCGCAATGTTGTGTTGTCTTAGCTATCACCAGATACTGTGGGAGCTGTACTAAGTCACAGCACTGGCTTGGCCCTCACTTGTCAATGCCAGATTGTAGAAATTTAAGTAAATGCCATAATCAGTAAAACATGTCACCTTCTCACCTCCTTTCTCAAATAATCCATTCAAAACCAGTTTTCTGTTATGTTCACGACACCTGATAGTGGGGATAGGGTGCAGTGTCATGTAAGAATGGAAGTGGCATTAGTCCAGCAAGGCTGTAGGCCAGAAGCAAATTCACAAGTGTTGTGAGGGCCAGTTGCAATGGCTGCAAAAATGTTGATTACTGTTACAGCATGACAACACTTTTGCATATCCAGAAACATTTATAGAAATACTGAAATTGTTTATATTACTAATGGATATTGCCTTTATCTTCCTTGACTATTTCGTGACCAAACCAAAGATTGGAATTATTATTACTCCACTAGTGCACACGTATCTGTAAAGTAGAAAAAGTTAACTTTCATGCAACATCTGGAAAGCCCTGGTTATTTGTCTGCAGTACATTTTTTTCAAAATATTCACATTATGTTAAATTAGTATATGAAATCTAATACTTAAGCAAACTAACTTTGGATGCTGAAATATAGTTGCATAGTAAGGTTCTTTAATTAAAACAAGCACATAGCGAAATAAGTCCCAATTACTTTTTATAAAGTTTTTCTCATCTGAATCAAATAGTTTGCATTGTGATGTAGTCTGAAGTAATTGCCAAAATTTTCAGGATTGGTGGGACCACTTCATAACAGACAGAGGCTATATGTTTTGTCTAAGCTACTTGCCCAAAATATTTCTTGCTGTTGTTATAACATTGTTGGATGAAGCTTACTATAAAGTAGCTTGTTGGCTGAATGACAAAGGTATGTAACTTTATTTTAATGGATAATTTTGTTTTGCTTCACTTGTGACACATGAATATTTTCTCGCAATAAACAGTGGAGGAAGAATAAAAACAAAAGCTAAAAGCTGCAGCAAACTCAGCATAATTAAGTAATGCTTGCAGAAGTGAAAGTTGGGCACTTATTCTTCCGTAGTATGCATTGCCTGTTCTCAAAATTTCTCGAAATTTTCCTTCTGGTCTTGGAGAACATTTCTATGTAAATACCAAAGATTTAGTTTCATGCATGTTTCTGTCATTAAAATGAAATAACTGTTAATGCCATTGTATGCATGAACAAGAGTACCAAAAGTGACACATCATAAGGACTCCATATTCATTCAGGTTTACAGACATATTTACAGATATAAGCAATATTTACTATTCAAAGTTATCATGTGCTCTAAATGTGTTGTGTACTTACTTTGATAAGCCTCTGTTGTATTGTTTTCCTCTTTATGTAATTTTTATTTGAAAAATGTGTACCATGCCATACAATACTCATAATTTAGAATACAAACAAACAATAAATCCAGTATAAAACATGGTGTTTCAAAAGTTAATATTTCATTATATTCCCAGGCACTGCTGCTAAAGACTAATTCATTTCCCAGCCTGTAACTTGGCTGGTTAGTGTAAATACAAAGTATGCCTTTCTCAAGAAACTAAACAGTGAGACTGTGCAACACTGACAAGACATTGTGAAGCAGAGCACCAAAAATCTTATGTGGTTGCAGCTTTTAGCTATGGATTATATGCCAGAGTATGTAGAATCCGTAAATTCAATATGTTGGTGGTGAGGTAATAGCATACCCTGGAAATGCTCAGGTTCACACAGAATTTGAACTTAGAGCAGCGGAGATATAATAGCATACCCTGGAAATGCTCAGGTTCACACAGAATTTGGACTTAGAGCAGCAGAGATAATGCCAACAAAAAGTAACAGAAGTTAGGATATGAAAGATATAATCTTAATAAATTCCACTGATATATCAAAATTTGTATATTTAAAAATGTAGTTTATTAAAAACAAAGATTCCATGACTTACCAAACGGGAAAGTGCTGGTAGATAGGCACAATTTAAAAAAACACACAAACACACACACAAAATTTCAAGCTTTTGCAACCCACGGTTGCTTCGTCAGGAAAGAGGGAAGGAGAGGGAAAGATGAAAGGATGTGGGTTTTAAGGGAGAGTGTAAGGAGTCATTCCAATCCCGGGAGCGGAAAGACTTACCTTAGGGGGAAAAAGGGACAGGTGTACACTGGCACACACTCACACATCCATCCACACATATACAGACACAAGCAGACATATTTAAAGGCCAATATGTCTGCTTGTATCTGTATATGTGTGGATGGATATATTTTTCCCATGTGGAATGTTTCTTTCTATTTTATTTAAAAATGTAGTTTAGATGGATAATCTGATTTGTAAGGTTCAATCACAGTATTTTCCGTATGAGATATATAAGTTCTCACACACGTGTGTGTGTGGGAGGGGGGGGGGGGGGCACCTGTATGTGTTTGGGCAGAGCAGCATGCCCTTGAGTGTGAGTGTGAATGTCTGTATTTGAACACTGAAATAGTGAAGTTGATAGAGATATGATGACATTCTCAATATTGATAAATTGCAAGAAGACAGAATAGATGGTCATTATTTACTTTCAGGAGGTAAAATTTCAATTGGTGCTGATAGAAACCTTAAAAGTAGAACAACTTTTCAGTCTTCTGGAACTTTCATTAGGGAGTAAGAATCGATTGGCTGTGGGAAGGTTGGTAAGGAGCGGTAGACCACTGACACATGGCATTTAGAGGAACCCATATGAGAATGTGAGTGACCAGTCCCTCCTTTTCAGTTTCCCTTAATAATCCCACTTTTATATTTTTAATTTACATTTAAGTTTAGGATTTTTATTGGCAGCACTCTAAACTTCCTCTTGAGCAGATAAGTACTGATCAACGATACTATCTCCGTGTAATTTAAGTTTTCTCAGTAGAATTTTCTTACAATATAACATGTGTATATTATGTAAGAAAAAGCTTATCGTTTGAGTTAGTACCTGCATTGCCGAATCATATGTCATATGAAACATATGATGCAATTAACAAATCACATTTCTTCTTGGACTTTTACAACCAACCCCCATGCAATTTAAAAAGCTAGGAAGACTTTGTCATTGCAGTAACTTAATAAAAATTTTCAGGTCTGGCAGCCTTGTCTTGACTATTGCCCCTGAACAAAAATCTTTTAACCCCAACTGCTTAAGGTAGTCCTTTTCAACCTTTTCATTTTGAGACATTTCACAGCAAACAGAATAGATATCATCCATACTAGATTTTCAATGCTAAAGAAATAAAAGTAATAATGTTTGAGAATTCTGTGTAACATGCAATGCCTTAAAGTGTAATTTGTATTGTAACCTTAAATATTTGAAGTCCATTGAAAAACCTCTGCAGACATGTCATTACTGCCATAAAATATTGCAACTGGTTGAATACAGCTCCTTGATATGTAAACTGTTTGTTTCTGCACAAAGCTACCTCTGTTTAATGTTTCTTAAAAATCTTTGTAATATTTGCACCTCTTAAACAATAATTTTGCTTTTTGCTCATTGTCATTCAGAATACTTTTTTCACTCTGATTTACAAGCACAGATTACACAAATGAATTTACAGTGTCTGCTATGTCTTAATGCTTATGTCACTTTCCTTTTGGTCCCCTATAACATCTATGCAGAGTATATTTTGTCTCTTATATAGAAGTGAATCTTAGATTCAGCTGAAACTGTTTAAACATTCCTAGTAACCCAAAAAGATAAGTCCCTTTAGATGAGTTCAGTACACAATTTAAGTGCCCTTTCTTTGTAGAGGAGTATGGCCCAAAAGACTTATTGTCCCTCGTCAGCATTATCATCTAAAGAGATGGCTTACACAATTTTGTTACCGAATATAAACTTCAAATTGTCTTTGTGTCATCCTTTAAAGTCAAACTTCCCTTGTTCATCACTTTTAAAATTTTCCTTTATTGTGTTCTTTTTTTGATGTCTTTTAATTCTCTCTCTCTCTCTCTCTCTCTCTCTCTTTCACACACACACACACACACACACACACCCTCTCACCCCCCCCTTTCCCCCCAAATTATTTAATTCTCTCTCTCTCTCTCTCTCTCTCTCTCTCTCTCTCTCTCTCTCTCTCACACACACACACACACACACACACACACACACACAAAAACCTCTCACCCCCCCTTTCCGCCCAAATTATTTAATGTCAATTTGGGTGTAGCACAAAGTGCTTGCATGAAAATGTGTGTTCAATTACAGACAAAGAATACATTGCTGATAAAATCTTTCTTTTGAAAAAGCAGTAGTACAAAGAGAGAAGCGTTAATTAATTAAGTTACTTTTAATATGAATAATATGAAAACCACACAATTAGCCTAAGTGACGGTATGTCCCAAAAAACTGTAACATACATTTTAGGGTCAAAGAAGGGTGGAATGTAGGATGACTTCCAGTGTGGATTTAGGTTCAGGTAGACACAGCTGTCACCAAGAACAAACTGCTGATGGAATTTACAGCAAAGTTGTCATCACTCGGGTAACCAGCTCTTGGGTCCCAGATAGTGTTTACCCATTGTAATATTTCGAAATATCAGCTACTGCATTGTGTGAACATGTAATACTTTGTTTCCTCGAAAATTTCTGCATAGAAACCAATGAAAACAGTTTGGTGTAAAATTTCAACTGTTATAGAGGCTTAAGGATTTTATGAATTCATCAGTAGTACTAAAAGTAATATTATCAGTGAGTAACACAGGTAGAAATGAGCAAGAAATAATTAACTTTTTCCACATTCCATTGCTCCTACACATCAGTCACTAGTGACTAAGATTTGCTTCATCTATATCTACATCTACATGGATACTCTTCAGATCACACTTAAGTGCTTGGCAGAGGGTTCATCGAACCACCTTAACAATAATTCTCATTCCACTCTCAAACAGCAGGTAAAGAAGAATAAAAACGAATACCTATACATTTCTGTACAGGCTCTGTTTTCATTTTGTGATGATGATCATTTCTCACAATGTAGGTCAGTGCCAACAAAACATTTTTGCATTTGGAGGAGAAAGTTGGAGATTGGAATTCCATGAGAAGATCCCAGTGCAACGAGAAATGCGTTTGTTTTAATGATGTCCACCCCACACTTTGATTTGCCTTCCCCACAACATTTTCTATTTGTTCTTTCCATTTTAAGTTGTTTGTAATTGTAATTCCCAGGTATTTGTTGAATTTATGGCATTCAGATTTGATTGATTAATCATGTAACTGAAGTGTGACTCCTTTTAGCGCTCATGTGCACGACATTAAGCTTTCCATTATTTAGGGTCAATTGCCAATTTTCACACCGCACAGATACATTTTCTAAATTGTTTTGCAGTTGGTTTTGATCTTCTGATAACTTTACCAGATGATAAACAACATCATAATCTGCAAACAACCTAAGACATATGCTCAGATTGCCTCCTGAATCATTTATTATGTAAGGTATAGCAGAGGGCCTATAACAGTACCTTGGAGAATGCCAGAAATCGCTTGGTTTACTCAACGACTTTCCATCAGTTACTACAGTCTGTGACTTCTCTGACAGGAAATTATGAATCCAGTCACATATGAGGGTTAGAACTTAGCTAGTGGCAACCATTTATTCACAAATGATACAAAAGAGTTACATGTTTGTACCTGTTAGTTTCCTTCAAAGTAGTCACCAGCATTGTGTAAAACCCGTTGCCAGTGATGAGGAAGTTGTTGTATACCATTAGCAGAGTCTGTTCTGTTGATGGTGTGAATGGAGCAGTCTACTGCCTGTCGAATCTCTGGAACAGTTCTGAAATGAATGCCACGAAGTGCTTCCTTCATCTTCGGAATGAAATCAAAGTCACAAAGACTTAAGTCTGGGGAGTATGGTGAATGGTAAAGTAATTCCCAGTTCCATCGACTGAACAGAGCAGCCACAGCTTGCGTTGTATGCGCCCATGCATTGTCCTGCAAAATGATGGGTGGGTTGCGCAGAAAGTGTCGCCACTTCTTTCACAAAGCTGGTCACAGGTGATGCTCCAAAAGTGAACAGTAATACTGTGCATTGACAGTCTGCTTTGGAGATACGTAATGCATTAGGATAACACCATCACAGTCGTACACAAGAATCACCATAACTTTAGACCACCCCATTCGCACCATCAACAGAACAGGCTCTGCTAACGGTATACTATGCCTTCCACATGGCTAGCAACAGGTTCTATGCAACGCTGGTGACTACTCTGAAGGACAGTAGCAGGTGCAAACATGCAACTCTTTTGTATCGGTTGTGAATAAATAGTTGCTTCTATTTAAGTTCCAACCCTCGTAAATGAGCCCATATTCCATAAGCACGCAATTTGATTGCAAACTGCTTGTGAGGTACAGTGTCAGAAGCTGTCTATAAATAGGGAATCAATCTGAAATCCCTTGTCAATACAACTCAATACTTTGTGTGAGTAAAGAGTTAGTTGTGTTTCACGAGAACAGTGTTTTCTGAATCCATGTTGACTGTGTGTCAATAGACTTCTCTTCGAGGTAATTCACAATGTTCGAATGCAATATATGTTCCAAATTTCTGCAGTGTATTGATGTTAATGATATGGGTCAGTAATTTAGTGGATTACTCATACTGCCTTTCTTGAGTATTGGTGCGATCTGTACAGCTTTTTAGTGTTTGGGTACGGATCTTCTGTTGAGCAAGTGGTTGTATATGATTGATAAGTATAGGGTTACTGCATCAGCACACTCTGAAAGGAACATAATTGGTATATAGTCTGTACTGGAAGACTTGCTTTTATTAAGTGATTTAAGTTGCTTCACTACTCTGAGGATATTTACTTCGTCGTCTTTGGTGAAGGAATTTCAGAAGGCCGTATTTAGTAACTATGCTTTAGCAACATTGTCATAGATAGTATTTCCATTGATATTGCAGAGAGAAGGCATGGATTGTGTCTTGCCGCTAACATACTTTACATATGATCAGAATCTCTTTGGATTTTCTGACAGGTTTCAACACAAAGTTTCATTGTGGAAACTATTATAAGCATTTCGTATTGAAGTCAGTGCTAAATTTCAAGCGTTTGTAAAAGATCGCCAATCTTGGGGATTTTGCATTTGTTTAAATTTGGCGTGCTCTTTTTTTTTGTTTCTGCAACAGTGTTCTGACCTGTTTTGTGTACCAAAGGGGATCAGCTCTATTGTCTGTTAATTTATTTGGTATAAATCTCTCAATTGCTGTTGATACTATTTCTGTGAATTCAAGCCACATCTGGTCTACTCTTACATCATTAATTTGGAAGAAGTGGAGATTGTCTCTCAGGAAGGCATAAAGCTTTTTATCTGCTTTTTTCGATAGATATATTTTGTGCTTATTTTTGAAGGATCTGCGGGTTACAGTATTCAATCTCGCTATTACCGTCCTGTGTTCACTAATCCAGGTATCCATTTTGATATTCATTATTAGGTCAGAATTATTTGTTGCTAAGTGGTCAAGTGTGTTTTCACAACCGTTTACTTTTTGCAAGGTCAGAATTATTTGTTGCTAAGTGGTCAAGTGTGTTTTCACAACCGTTTACTTTTTGCGTGGGCTCATGAACTAACTGCTTGAAATAATTTTCAGAGAATGCATTTAGCACAATTTCCGATGATGTTTTATGCTTAAACATGTATTTTCACCAACATATGGAGGATAAATTGAAGTCACCACCAACTATAATTGTGTGAGGTGGGTACATTTTTGAAATTAGGCTCAAGTTTTCTTTGAACCTTTGAGCAATTGTCATCTGAGTTGAGAGATCAGTAAAAGGATACAATTATTATTTTATTCCGGTTGCCAAGAATGAC
This sequence comes from Schistocerca americana, assembly GCF_021461395.2. Taxonomy (NCBI): domain Eukaryota; kingdom Metazoa; phylum Arthropoda; class Insecta; order Orthoptera; family Acrididae; genus Schistocerca; species Schistocerca americana. The sequence continues at coordinate 488,040,907 of NC_060123.1, forward strand.
CTCTACCCATACTAATCCACAGGAACTATCCACTTCTGTTTCGCTACAAGATAAACTTCTAACAGCAACAGACACACCACCACCAACTGTGTTTAGCCTATCTTTTCTTAACACTGTTAGGTCCTTCGCAAACATTTCGGCTGAATTTACCTCTGGCTTCAGTCAGCTTTCAGTGCCTGTAACAATTTGAGCATCAGTGCTTTCTGTTAGCACTTGGAGCTTTGGTATGTTCCCATCACTGCTACAACAGTTTACGACTCTAAGGTTTCTAGATCTACATTCTTCCTGTGTTCAGTGTGCACCCTTTGAGACTGAAGCTGTTTCTGTGTTTCCCCGAGACCCTCTAACCTAAAACACAATCTAGTCTATACCACACAGCCCCTGCTACCTATGTAGCCACCTCCCGCATGTAATGGACTTTTGGCCTATTTAGCGGAACCCGAAACCCCACCACCCTATAGCGCAAGTCGAGGAATCTGCAGCCTACATGGTTGCAGAACCATCTAGCCTCTGATTCAAACCTTCCACTCAGCTTTGTACCAGATGTCCACAATGGTCCTCTTGACTATGCTGCAAACAGTGAACACTGCTTTCATGTCACAAGCAGGACTGGCAGTCCTTACCACTTCTGACAGTGCTTGAAACCAGAGAGAATCTCATCTGACATGAGCCACCAACTGCAGTTAGTGGCATCTTGTGCTCTTCATGGCATCCGGCAGGACCTGTTGCTCGTTGGGAATGACTCCACCTGATATGCACATGGAGTGCCCATTGGCTTTCTGCCCCTCCTAGCAGCCATGTCCCTAAAGGGCCCCATAACACGCCTAACATTGGAGCTCCCAATTACCAATAATCCTACCCTCTGTGATTGCTCGGTTCTTGCAGGTGGAGAGATTTCCTCTGAAACAGGAAAAGCGACTCCATCTGGCTGAGGGATAGTGTCAGCCACAGACAGCACCTGGAACCTGTTTGTTAGACTAATTGGGGAGGCCTTATATTTGTCCCCTGGTAAGTCTTTCGCCACCTGCCCTGCCCCAAGGTGACTTCCCACTCGACCACTGGTGAGGGGTGAATGTCAGTACGGGAAGTAACTGGGCTGGTCATTGGTGCAGACTGATTGGAGGACTAGTGGATTGTGATGGACCAGTCCCCACAGCCATCCCACAACAGTGATGCCCATCCACTGCAATCTTGAGCTATGTAACAGAAGCCATCACAGCCTGAAGCTGACAGCGAAGTGTCACGTACTTGACTCGCATCTGCACACAGCAATCACAGTCCCTATCCATACTAAAGACTGTGAAGAATTGCACTACATGGACAAACGAATGACTATTGACAGGCACTATGGAACTCTGCTGTAAACACTGACGAAAACGCAAGAACTGTGTCTAATAAATTACATCAACACATAGGTTCAAAAACCAAACTACCAGAGCACTCAGGGGAGACAAAGTAATTTAGTACTGATTAAGAATTTGTAATATGTCACAAGATAGGTTTACTTTCCAACACAAATGAAAATGCGAGAATTGTGTCTATTAAATATTAAATCAACACACAGAAATTCAAGAAGATGAACTACCAAAGCACATGGTTAGGAACTCGTAAAGTGTCACAAAATCAGTTATTTCCCTGTTGCTGCATATATCTCAGCCAGCTGCTCCTGCCTGACTGGCTGACTAATGCAAACAAGCAGTCACTAGCTTTCAAAACAAATGAACAAATGACTATATACACACACTACAGAACACTGAAAAAAATGCAAGAACTGTGTCTAAGTATAATCTTATTGTATTGGGTATCCACTCAACTTAACTAATTTGGTACCTGACTAATATCTACATTATCTTGCAACTAGAAATGGGTTGAAATGGTAGCATTTCATAAATCCGTATTATGTGGCAACTAAACACACTTCCTGAGAATGGTTTTTCATCGTTATGAAAGGGTAGGCGCAGGTAGTGTATGCTACCCGCCACATGGTTGTGGTACACAGGTTCTGTGCATGCATGCAGTGGATGGCCACCTCTACTCGCATATCAGCTGTTTGCCCATCTGTGCCTGTGCTACCCTGGCTGCCCACTGTTAGGAAAACAACCTGAAATGGCCTACTAAAGCTGATGCATTGAGCAGTCATTAGCCACATAAGCAAGATTGTCTGAAAGCTTAGAAAAGGTTTGTTTCCTCTGTCTGAAGTAATTCACACACACACACACACACACACACACACACACACACACGGTTACATTGTACCTGGCTTGTAGTTCAAATATTAGGCTTATTAGCTATTCTCAGAATTTTTTATCTCAGTATCATGTTCCTTGTTAAAGTTTGTAAAGATTTGGGAATGTTGTGATATTATTCCTTGAGTCAAGATTTTCATAGCTTTGTAGATGTCTTGTTCAAGTCATGCTCTTTTCCATCGCCGTATCAGATGACGTAAAAAAGGAAATGTCGTGTGGCTAGGGCCTCCCGTCGGGTAGACCGTTCGCCTGGTGCAGGTCTTTCGATTTGACGCCACTTCGGTGACCTGTGCGTCGAAGATGACTTGATACTGTGCCACTGAAGGAAAGATGCATCTTTCTAATGCAAACTTGCCATAATATTAAACTGTGACCGTTCTTGCCACAAGCAGATGCATTATCTGGTGTGATGATTACTAGATCATAGATGTAGGCTTCTTTTTCACCAAAGTATATTTATCAAATCATTCTACATGATAATTTCATCATTTCTTTGTTTATTGTAATGTTACTGTGTACAACAAATGTATTGTCATTGAGAAAAGTATCACTTAATGGACTTTACCGATTTTTTTCAATTTCCGTCTGTTGGTATACTTTGCTTAGTGCATCTGCTGTTCCTTCAGGAATGATGAATTTTCAATTCACTGGAATGAAAATTTAGATTAAAGAATACAGTGTAAGTCAATAAGGTATAAAAAAATTTGTATACTCCATTTGACTGCAAAAAATGAATACTATTTAACTGTAACGTTGGAAAATCCATGAGGCCATTCACAGACAATAATGTTGTCTATTGGGAGGTTGCAGAGACAGAAGATAGTAGAGAAATACGGGAAGACGTGCAGACAGTCAACGATTGGTTCAGTGTCTGGTATATGTCCTGCAACAAGTCTCTACTTTCATATGTTAATTTCAAGTGAGCAACAGTTGCTTCCTCAGTAGCAAAATCATCTTGTGAAATGTTCGATGCCATCAAATGCAGCCTTGATTCAAGAATTGCTTTCCAACACAAAAATACGCGTAGCAACCAATAATGGTATACTGTGGCTGTACACTGTGTAGTATTTACACAGCAGATCCACACAGAGCAGTTATGCAGCATTTTTTATTCAATGATGATTTGTAGATTACCTTCCCAAAAGTATGCAGACAATCTTGACTGCATGTCATTATTGTTATAATAAGAAAAAAAATAATTATTTGGTTGATATACTATACATAAGAGTTGCATTACAGATTCAGCTGCCATACTGAGCATTCTCGTTTGCTTTGTGTAACTGTTCCTCATAGAATTGCATGAAATTGGGAAAAAAGGAGTAAGAAATGAGATGTATGTTGTCTTGAATTTCATTATAATGTGCACCCTAGAGTATTTATGTAATACAGTTAAGAGATTCCTTGGACATGAAAGGCTCATTCCAACTTGAAAGTTTTATTTGTAAATTTACATAGTGTCTATACAGTGACACATGAATGTTTCATCATTTGTGTTTGAAATGTAGTATCAGATTCTTGTTTGTCTTTGTATCATATTTGTTTACATCAATTTAGCCATTTATGTTTGCTGCAACAACATGTAATTCAATTTTATAATTTCTAACAACAGCTAGAAATTTAAAAAAAGACTTATCACTTTTACCAGATAATTTTATACTCAATATATTTTCTTGTGCTTTCTGACATTAAGAAGTTTCTCGTGTGCTATCACCCTAATATTGTCATCAGATAATTCAGTCCAATTTTTCAATCACATATAACTCCTCCTCCGTACATGCACCCACCCTCACCTATTGAACCCTATCACAAGCACTTTCAGTGTGCTTTAATTTGTGACAGCAACCATGAGACATGCTACAACTAATGTGTGTCTTTTTATGTGAGAATGGCAACTAGCCAGCAATCAACTCTCGTGAACGCGACTAGCCACAAACAATTGGTTACTGAATGTAAAGTTGGTAGTGTAATGAGGTTTGGCAACTGGTACAGCTATACATCTCTTGAATTCTCTCCTCCCACCCCCCCTTCTTCACCCACTGCAATTGTTCCGCTAAACTGCATTGACAGAAACTGTCACTTCCAAACATCCACTATCCTCTCAGTCCACATGACCAAAACATCTATGAGGGTCACTCCAAAAGAAATGCACACTATTTTTGTAAAAATACAGTTTTCATTCTGCTGGTGTGAAAGTTTTAGTGTGTAGATACATCCTTGCCGCTTGTCATCAAGATGGCTGCTACACTTGACGTTCGTCAGAAGCAATGAGCTGTCATAGAATTCCTGTGCTGTGGAAATGAGACAGTGTGAAACATCCACAAGAGGTTGAAAAAGGTGTATGGAGATGCTGCTGTTCGATTGCAGTACAGTTAGTCGGTGGGCAAGCAGGTTACATGACGAAAGTGGGCACGGCAATATTGAGAATTGTCCTCGCAGCAGCAGGCCTCGTACTGCACACACTTCAGACAATGTGCAGAGAGTTAACGAATTGGTGGCTGCTGACAGACGCATCACAGGAACGAATTGTCTTGCTACATTGGGATAGGAGAAGGAAGTGTTTGCAGAATACTGAAAGTGTTGGCATTAAAAAAGGTTTGTGCCAGGTGGGTTCGCAGGATGTAGACAGTGGCACACAAAGAAACAAGAAAAATGGTATGCAGCGAACGTTTGGAACAGTACAAGAATGGTGGAGATGAATTTCTTGGAAGAATTGTGACAGGTGATGAAACATGGCTCCATCATTTTTCACCAGAGACAAAGAGGCAATCAATGGAGTGGCATCATGCAAATTCACCCAAGAAAAAAAATTCAAAACCACACCTTCTGCTGGAATGGTTATGGCTACAGTGTTTTTCGATTCTGAAGGATTCTTGCTTGTGGACATCATGCCAAGTGGAACCACCATAAATTCCGATGCATATGCGACGACACTGAAGAAACTTCAAGCTCGACTGAGTCGTGTTTGACCACATCGGCAAAAGCAGGATGTTTTGCTGTTGCACGACAATGCTCAGCCACATGTCAGTCAAATAACCATGGAAGCAATCACAAAACTCAGATGGACAACACTGAAACACCCGCCTTACAGTCCTGACCTGGCTCCTATCATCTCTTTGGGGAACTGAAAGACTCTCTTCGTGGAACAAGGTTTGAAGATGATGACTCCCTTGTGCATGCTGCCAAACAGTGAGTCCAACAGGTTTGTCCAGAATTTTACAGTTTGGGTATACAGGCACTGGTTCCAAGATGGTGTAAGGCAGTTGAGAGGGATGGAAATCATGTGGAGAAATGAAAATATTGTTCCTAAAGGATGTATCTACACACTGTAAAAATTTCAAACATGTAGAATAAAAGATGGATTTAAAAAAAATAGTGTGCATTTCTTATGGAGTGACCTTCGTACTACTCCATAACCTCAGTCATATCCTTATCATGCCCTTATTCTTTTAACATTCTCCTGTCCACAAATTTTTCTCTCTTCCTCAATAAAGCTGTTCCAACTTAGTGACCATGCTATTGTAAGCACCAGCAGTTAGTCCTCTGTTAGGGTGGCATTGATTGGGATTTTTTTTTATTATTATTATTACTGCGTAAGTGCCACATTCAAATCTTATGTATTATTATTTCATCCAACTCATAGTGTCCTTTTGTCAAGACCATCATTGAAACTTGAATGTCAGTGATGCTCTTGAAAACTGACTAGGTACAGAATCAAATAACACTGTATAAGATTTCAGAGTGGCACTAGCCCAGTAGTAAGTACACCACACTGATGAGGACCTTGTGCAATAGTTGTTGAAACTTATTCCATCATCTTTCAGGTTTTCATGGGGGGGGGGGGGGGGGGGGGGGGGATGGAGTTTGTCTTATAATGACGAAAGATGAAGGCTTTTGTGTTCTTTAAGTTTATGTGTATGCCACCCATAATTCATCTGAAGCTGAGCTTTGCCTGTCCTCAGCTTTTCTCTATTATTCCTCTAATTTTACTTAGTCATCCGATGTGGAAGATCATTCTGCAGTGGTTAATAATTTTAAAGCAGTGCTCATGACTCACATGGCATCATTGATCACTCAAAACTCTTTCTGATTACTTTTGGTGAGATAATGTGTAGGCATATTATTAATGTTCATTATGAAAGAATTCTGATATAAACAGTTCTTGCCTGTAAAGCCTTATTTCATATGACCATAATATTAAGTCAGTCTTTCTTCTTTTTGACCAGAAAACTACAGGCTTGATACGAAGTATGAAAATCATCTAATCGTCAAAGTAGCATTGGTTTGTATTAAAACGGCTAGTTTGTTCTGCTTGTGTACATTATGCATTTTTTTTCATTATCAAGTGCTTCTTTGTATTTGTTGTAATAAATTTGCAATCTGTATTGCAGAGACAGTTGTAGAGTTGTCAGCTGTTTGATGCTTGTCATTTATCACTTTGCAATGTTTACAGTATTGTTGCTATTGATGTTATTTCAGCAGACTGTATTTTGTTGCAGCAACATCCAAAGCAAATTGAGTTGTGAATTATTCAGTTTATTCTGCATGATTCTCATAAAATGTGAAATTGAGTGTATAATTTAGTAAATGTTAGGCTCAGGAAGGATTATACAAAATATTTGTGATTTTGATATTGTGTGTGGAAGAAAATATTCGCATCTTCCTCAGTTCAGTTTCATTTTGCTTGATAATGTTTGTTAGTCAAGCTGTTCTCAAAGTGCTTGACAAATACTTTATCTCCTGAAATATCAGATGCGGATAATGAAAAATTGTTGGTGCATTTCACTCACACCTATAAATTCAAAAATGGGTGGCTTATCACGATAATGAGAAGGCTTACCGGATAGCAACAGTAAGAGTACTCGCAAAAGAAGTACTCCAACGTAAACGACTAAAACCAAATTAAATATTGTTTTAAAACATGAAGGTACTACCAAGGTGATTCCCCACTTCTTAGAACTGCCACAGCAACTCCCCTGAAAGCATTATTGAATTTAAATGAACTATATTGATTAAAATTATTGTACACCGCAAAATCATTTAATTTAGTAAATAAATTTCAAATTGTATAAACTTTGCAAAAAAGTGAAAATGAAATAAAATGTATATTTTATTGTTTATGGCTGACTGTACATTGTTTTTAATACACTCCTGGAAATGGAAAAAAGAACACATTGACACCGGTGTGTCAGACCCACCATACTTGCTCCGGACACTGCGAGAGGGCTGTACAAGCAATGATCACACGCACGGCACAGCGGACACACCAGGAACCGCAGTGTTGGCCGTCGAATGGCGCTAGCTGCGCAGCATTTGTGCACCGCCGCCGTCAGTGTCAGCCAGTTTGCCGTGGCGTACGGAGCTCCATCGCAGTCTTTAACACTGGTAGCATGCCGCGACAGCGTGGACGTGAACCATATGTGCAGTTGACGGACTTTGAGCGAGGGCGTATAGTGGGCATGCGGGAGGCCGGGTGGACGTACCACCGAATTGCTCAACACGTGGGGCGTGAGGTCTCCACAGTACATCGATGTTGTCGCCAGTGGTCGGCGGAAGGTGCACGTGCCCGTCGACCTGGGACCGGACCGCAGCGACGCACAGATGCACGCCAAGACCGTAGGATCCTACGCAGTGCCGTAGGGGACCGCACCACCACTTCCCAGCAAATTAGGGACACTGTTGCTCCTGGGGTATCGGCGAGGACCATTCTCAACCGTCTCTATGAAGCTGGGCTACGATCCCGCACACCGTTAGGCCGTCTTCAGCTCATGCCCCAACATCGTGCAGCCCGCCTCCAGTGGTGTCGCGACAGGCGTGAATGGAGGGACGAATGGAGACGTGTCGTCTTCAGCGATGAGAGTCGCTTCTGCCTTGGTGCCAATGATGATCGTATGCGTGTTTGGCGCCGTGCAGGTGAGCGCCACAATCAGGACTGCATACGACCGAGGCACACAGGGCCAACACCCGGCATCATGGTGTGGGGAGTGATCTCCTACACTGGCCGTACACCACTGGTGATCGTCGAGGGGGCACTGAATAGTGCACGGTACATCCAAACCGTCATCGAACCCATCGCTCTACCATTCCTAGACCGGCAAGGGAACTTGCTGTTCCAACAGGACAATGCACGTCCGCATGTATCCCGTGCCACCCAACGTGCTCTAGAAGGTGTAAGTCAACTACCCTGGCCAGCAAGATCTCCGGATCTGTCCCCCATTGAGCATGTTTGGGACTGGATGAAGCGTCGTCTCACGCGGTCTGCACGTCCAGCACGAACGCTGGTCCAACTGAGGCGCCAGGTGGACATGGCATGGCAAGCCGTTCCACAGGACTACATCCAGCATCTCTACGATTGTCTCCATGGGAGAATAGCAGCCTGCATTGCTGCGAAAGGTGGATATACACTGTACTAGTACCGACATTGTGGATGCTCTGTTGCCCGTGTCTATGTGCCTGTGGTTCTGTCAGTGTGATCATGTGATGTATCTGACCCCAGGAATGTGTCAATAAAGTTTCCCCTTCCTGGGACAATGAATTCACGGTGTTCTTATTTCAATTTCCAGGAGTGTATGATGTGATAAAGAACAAATTTTATTTACTCCTCACTGTTAATTATAAATAAAAGAAAAATTTACAATTAATAGTTGAGAAAACATCCATTTTCAAGGGATGTGTTTCATTATAATTTTACTTTTCATTTCCTTGTTTTGATAAAAGCAAAACTCATTAATTATGCCAAAGATGTAAACTTTAGCAGCTCCTGTTATATTGATATGGTAACTAAATGTGACCATAGTTTTTTATCATTTTTAATTTCCCGAAAGTACACTCCCAAGGTGTCACAGTCACTGGCATTGTCATCAATATCCTCAAAGTTATTTATATGTTTACCCAAACATCTCTTACACCCACCTTCAAAAATCTTCAAAGTAGAAAAATGGGAAGCCACATCTGTGCTGTTAGTCAGCACATTGACATGCAGTTTAATAATTCAGTGATAGTGATACATCAGATATGTTGTGACCAAATAAGGAGATGATTTCTATAGTGTTGGTATTTGGGAACTTGGCTTGTAAAATTAAACAGAAACAATAGTTCATTTTGAAAGTAAAAGTCTGGAAACAATTAACATGTTGACTGCATTATGCTTAGTTCTGGATGTTTCACTGCCAGACCAGGCTAGGCACTTGTTAGGTGTGAGACTCTGCTTTGGCTGCTGGCAATCTCATGGCAGTCAATGTGTTAACAGCTAATGTTCATTGAAACACTCCATTCACTAACCAGATTGATGTGTAATGAATAATGCAAATGAATGGCGACAGCACAGTGATGGAGAAAAACAGAGCATCTTCATGTTACAACAGACACGTTAATCAAGACAATGTGTTGTTTTCTGGCTGGGCAGTCATGTAGACTTGCCTAAAACCCACCAGCAAGGCAAAGTGGACTTAATATACTTTGTTCATCATAAGCTGGACATGGTGTCAGTATGTATGTGTGTGTATGTTGTTAAGTAATGGGATTCTCCTTTGATAAATGAACTATATGGAACTGTATACAAGATGTGAGGCAAAATAGTAACACACTAAGTGCACTGTTGTCACTCAAACTACGAGGAGCGTTCAATAAGTAATGCAAAACATTTCTTTTTCTCAGCCAATTTCAGTTGAGAAAAATGTAGAATTTGTTGTGGGACATCGTGAAATAGTCCCACTTCAGCCTCAACAGTCTGCTAAAGTTCTGATACATGGTGGTGATATTAGGTATGTATCTGTAACAGAGGAGATAAATAGCAGACTAGCACTAGCAAAAATGGCATTCCTGACCCAAGAGAAGTAAGCTGATACCAAACATAGACCTTAATTTGATGAAGCAATTTACCAGCCCTGGTGGCCATGCGGTTCTACACGCTTCAGTCGGAACTGCGCGACTGCTACTGTCGCAGGTTCAAATCCTGCCTCGGGCATGGATATGTGTGATGTCCTTAGGTTAGTTAGCTTTAAGCAGTTCTAAGTTCTAGAGCCATTTGATGAAGTGATTTCTGAGAATCTATATTTGAGGCACAACATTGTATGGTAGTGAAACATGGACTGTGCGAAAACCAGAATTGAAGAGAATCAAAGCATTTGAGATAGGGTGCTACAAAAGAAAGTTGAAAATTAGGTGAACCTGTAAGATAAGAGATGAGGAAGTTCTATGCAGAATTGGCAAGCAAAGGAATATATGGAAAACATTGACAAGAAGAAGGGAAGGGATGATAGGACATGTGTTTAAGCCATCACAGAATAACTTCCATGGTACTAGGGGGAGCTGTAGAGGATAAAAATGGTAGAGAAAGACAGAGAATGGAATACACCCAGCAGCTAATTGAGGACATAGGTTACGAGTGCTACTCTGAGATGAAGTAGTTGGCACAGCAGAGAAATTCGTAGTGGAACAGGACACATCAAACCAGTCAGAAGACTGATGACACAAAAAAGAAACAGAGATGCGTTCCAAGCAGAGAGGCAGAAAACTAAAACATTGCAGATATTCATACGTACTTGCAGAATGTCTATGAAGATCTGGCAGTGAACAACAGCACAGTGAGTCATTGGGTGAGGTGTCTTGTCATCATCGCAACAAAGTTGCACAAACATGGCCGATCTCCTGTATGCTGGTCAGTGCGCACAGTCATGACTCCTGCAATGTTGGATTGTGCGCACACTCTCATTTGAGGTGATCGGCACAAACATTTGCTGCTCAACTGGATGTCTCTATTGGTAGTGCTGACACTGTCTTCTGCCAGTTGGGTTTCTCAAAGACATGTGCCTACAGGGCTCCTTGTCACGTAACAAAAGATTATTAAGATCAGCAAAGGACCATATGTGTGGAATTGCTTGTGCATTACAAGGCTGATTGTAACAATTTTTTGTTGAATACTGTCACAGCCTACGAAACATGCATTCGTCACTTCAAACCAGAAACAAAATGAGAATCCATGGAGTGGCTTCTCACCACCTCTTATCAAAAGAAAAAAAATGAAAGCTTCACTCCTATCTGGTGAAGTCATGGTGACAGTCTTCTGGAGCTTTGAAGGGGTTATTCTGTTTGCTGTCCTCCCTCATACTGCAACAGTCAGTTTTGAAGTATATTGTGCTGCCCTCAGGAAATTGAAGAAATGACTTCAGCATCTTCAAAACCACAAAAATGCAAATGAACTTCTCCTCCATGCCAGCGCAAGTCCCCACACGAGTCTGTGCACCCGAGAGGAGATAACAAAACTTCTTCATTGGACTGTTCTTCCCCATCCACCCTAAAGCGTGGATCTCACCCCCTTCCAACTTTATCCGTTTGGCCCAATGAAGGATGCACGCCACAAGAAGCAGTATGAGGGTGATTGGGAGGTCACTGATGGAGCAAATGTTGGCTCCGATGTTGATCGGTGGAGTTGTACCATGCTGGCATACATGCCCACCCAGGAAGGTGGCATAGGGCCATTGCATTGAATGGAGATTATGTTGAAAAATAGGATTTCGCAACCAAAAGAGAAGGAAGTAATATACAACCAACCTGCTTCCAGGAATAAAATGTTATGCATTATGTATTGAACACCCCTTGTATGTTCCATAGTGTCCATTATTTCTTGGTTCTGTGACACTATAGAAATGACGCTGTAACAACAGCATGCACTTACAGTCGTGAGCCGAAGGAAAGTCTTCTTCTCATAGGTGGAAGACAGGACCATGAGGGATATGAAACATCACATACCTCGCACAGTTAATTTTTAAACTGACCATGCTCCCCCTTCTTCTTCTTCTTCTTCTTCTTCTTCTGTCTTTTCTTTTTCCCACCCTCAATATACCTGCACCCTTGGCAGGAGCCTATCTCACCACCTCTGCTGTATGCCTCTGGCAGAGTTTTGTCTTTTCTAACACACATAAAGATAACTTATCGGTAAAACTCTGCATTTGTGTGCAATAGATATTTGGGTTGAAGGTTAAAAAATCTAAAGACTACAGAAGCCCGAGTTACAGGTTACATAGCAGTCATAAATGAGATATTAGTTGACATAAAGCTAAATATTTCATGAAACTGTGTATATTAACATATGCACCATTTGCTCTGTCATATTTCCCAAAATATAAGTTCCATGTTTACGTTCTTCCCGTTTCATTACTGAAGTGCAGATGTTGAATGTCGGTTAAAACGCAGGATGCACACTTGACAAAGTCAACATGTGGGCATGCTACATCAGTTTTGGTGTCTCTTCAATTTATAGATCATTATCAAGAGCCACTGTGATCTTGTTATCCAGATCTTTGACCTGAGCTGTTCTTTTCTTCTGTGTTTTAATCACTTAAGTGAAACTACACATTTGCACTTTGAAGAAAAATAAGGTTAGAGGGTACAACGAGAAATCATCCTCTGTTTTGAGAAATATGATTCTTTAAATAATGGTTGTGTTGGCTTGTACTTTATTGTTTCAAGCAAAATTTCAGTGTTTTGCCAAGTGGTAATTCATTCAAAACTCTTATGAATCTGTTGACTGTAATTGTTAGTTGCTCATTGTTCTTTCTTCAACAAATTATGCCTCTGTAGCCATCATAGTTTTTTTCCTTCAAACATCTATTGTACACATATGAAGAGTTTTAGATAAATGACCTTGATGGGTGATATATCCATATTTTAAGATAATTTTTATTTGGTTTTAGGCGTTCTAGCAGTGATCCTTCCCATTTGTGTGTACCATCTGCACCAAACAAAATATATATCATGTAATTTATAAAGAGTTGCTATGAATTCTTTATTTGACATCAATTCCAACTCTAAAAACTAAAAATATTGTTCATAATTGTTTCAAAATGTCTACGTACAAGACAAAGAAAGCCCCATAACTAGTAACGCCAAAAATTAAAAAGCTTAGCAATTATTCAAGTGCATATAAGCAAGTTGATTTCTCATATATTTAATATACTGTTGCAGAGATTTTATTTCAAACTAGTAACTTGTTCCATGCAACTCCATTTGGTGTAGTTAGAACTATTGCAGTTCCATATTGCTGTGCTGTTTGTATGTAATCCCTTTTGTTACACATGTCAGATTTAGATTATTTTGTACCCTCGGGTCATAATGTCCATTAAAAGCCTCCTTTCTCAAATTCATGTGACAAGAAAATTTCATTGTATGAGTAAACTTATATTTAAATAACTACATTATCGCATTGAGAGCATGCTCTTTTTTTCTATAAGCCTTTAATATTATTTGGTTAAATCTGTTGTCCTTGAAGCACTTTTATACCTGGTAAAAGGATCAACCACTGTTATAATATGTGAGTGCGTATATCCACTACCTCTTGCAAAGTATTGGTAGTTGTAGTCTTAGACAGACATTTGCCCTACTCTTCCTCCTTCCTTCACCCACCACTTGTTCCCCAGCTTCTATTGTTGATAGAGAATGGAAAAATTAGTTTGCTGTATAAGATAAATGCACCTTAATTACCTTAATTTTAATTTTGTTGTCCTTGCAGAATTCCTATCTTGACATTAGTTATTGAAGGGGTTTACAGATTTTAAAAAGACTTTATTACAGTCTTTATTCCTATAGATCATTGTTAGTTTGACTCATGAGTTATATTCTCTTTTTCCCATTATCTCACATTTGATTTATCAGTTTCCCGTTTATTTCATTAATTTCAGTCATAATTTGGCATTTCTTTTCATATTGCATTCTGCTGACAAATCTGACAGGCAGCTTTACAGAAGGAATAATAGGTGTCTGAGTCTTTTTTTAAAGTAAGTAATGTTTTATTATAAATTGTAAACATTTTACAACTTTTCCAAATTTATTGACTTCCTGGTCTTAAATATATTACCGTATTTTTCAGCAAAGTGTGTGGAGACCCGTTTAATTTCACAGAGTGATTCCAAGCTAGCAAAGTATTAATTTTGTTGTGTTGTGTTAGTTGTTGTGAGATTTCCCAATGTTCAGCCAGCCATGTCCGAAAGAACAGAAACCATCTTCATATATAAAATGTTATCTTTCTTTAACGTGTTGTATCAATATGTCTTCAGATATGTATATATTATTTAATTGTACTGTGACTCTTGGCCTCCTACAATAAAACTTACAAGTCAGAAATTCTAATTGTTATAACATATTCAATGCTGATTTTGGTGCATTATTGCCATCAACAGAAGTGAAATAATAAGAAGCAAAATGCTATGAGAAGGAAACTTGCTACTCATCATACAGCGGAGATGCTGAGTCGCAGATGGGCACAACAAAAAGACTCTCACGATTAAAGCTTTCAGCCATTAAGACCTTCGTCAACACTAGACAAACACATACACAGACATTCACACACGGGCATGCATGTTTGTCTAGTGTTGACAAAGGCCTTAATGGCCGGAAGCTTTAATTGTGAGAGTCTTTTTGTTGTGCCTATCTGCAGCTAAGTATCTGTGCTATATTGTGGGTAGCAGCTTTCCTTCTCATAACATTGTTACATTACATCCTGGATTTTCCGTTGTTTAAGAAGGAAAATGTTTTGTCTAAATTTAATGAAGAATGAATGAATGTTGACAACTGTATTAAAATATAAGTACATTTAACTGAACTATATCATAAAGTGAAAGCGATGTTTGTTTCTGTAGCCTTGGCACATCTTAACACAGACTAACTTCTATTTCATGTTATCATATTGTGCAGTGAAATTTACTTATATTTCAGTAAAATTATTCTTGGCATTTATGTATACAGTAGTGTTTTCTTTAGCTTTGGAGGAAGCTACTTTAAAAAATGCATAAACCCCCACCCCCCCCCCCCACAACACACACACACACACACACACACACACACACACACCTGTTGATGACAGTAATACATCAAAACTGTTAATGTGGATAATTTATAATAATTAGCTTTGCTGACTTAATAAAGAAACTACGAAAGTTGAAGTGGCTTGCATGCCTTCCAACTGATATTGTCAGTCCTAGCACCCTATTTACAGCATTCATACACTAACTGATAGAGCTATGTGGCAAGTAAACTCTAATCATGCCATACAGCCAACTGGTAACAGGAAAATGCGTTATACCTATGTCATTTGCGCAGATTAGTAGCTGTGTACAACCTTTTCTTGGCAACCTACATATGCACAGTGTACTATGAGGAGTAATACAAGCAGGAGACATTCTCTCAACTTAGTTTGTACCTTTCCTTGTGATTTATTGTGTTTGTATGCAATAAAAAGAATTGGCACAAATAATAGGAAATCTTCCTTTTACGACTGATGAAAAGTAGTCATCTTCAGATATTTTGTCTCTTAGACTACTGTGCTATCCAGACAGACAGACACAAAACTCAGACTGTTTTACACCAAGCTTGAGGCTTGATTTCCAATTTGTGATATTGTTATTACTAAATGCTTGGGCAGTAATCCATATGTTTGTAATTTTAAGTTACATAATTTCTCTGTGCTGAAAATTATGCTTTAGAGACATAAATTACCAGGTTTAACCCTAATGATGCCTAACATGAACTAAATTTGTTGCTCAGTTTCAGACACTTTGTAAAATGCTGGCTTTGCATCTGATACAGCAATGTTTCAGATTTTTTTATGAGTATTTCCTTTCTTTTTTATTATGTCAATATTCTTTATCATGTTTTTATTTTTATTATGTTATCCCTTTACTGTACTAAAATATGCAGTTTTAATCATAAAATTCAGTTCATTTCGTATTATGAATTCTGTGTGATGTATTGCTTGCTATTTCCATTTTACAGTGTACAGAGTAGATGTATGTTGTGAAAGTTACTACTAGTCTGTAAACAGTATGTGCACTTATGTGTATAATATTGTGTAGTGTTTACATAGTGCTGTATCTTTACTTTTAAAGTTCCACACATTTGAAATTGAAGACGTTCATAATCAGCTGCCAGTTTTTTAAGTAATCTCCTTTCAGTAAATCTGGCATTTAAAATATTAATATCAAGAAAATCGGTTGTAACATGAAACCCAATCTCAAAAACTACTAGCACCGTACATATTATTGTTTCTTACTCTGTCACTATGCAGGGCCAAAAATGCAGTCAAAACAAGTCTGGAAGTTATGAGACAGCACTGACAGATTAAAATTCTGTGTATCATTGTGGGTATTCCTGGATAGCTCAGTTGGTAAAAGTATTTCCTATGACAACAAGACTCCAGGTTCAATGTTTGATCTGGCAGTCTTAATCTGTCATGGACTGTTTTTACAATGTTTACTTCTCAGACAAGTGGAGACACATTTCATTTTGTCCTACATCCCTGAGATGCTTGTAAAATGAGGTAGACAGAACCCTTGTGAGTTTGGAAAGTAGTCACCAGATAAGATATTTGTAGTTGTAAGTACAGTAGATTGATCATAAACAGTTTTTAAAATATGGAGCATTTGCAGTGCCAATTCTCTGAAAGTGTTTAATAATTGCTTTTTTGGTTAACGTGATTTAAGAACAATTTTATAACTGATATTTCTGTAACTGATTGGTCTATTTAGTAAGATATTAATAAACACATTCCCAGAAGAGGCAGTGTCTCTCTCCATCAGCATTAGTCTGTGAAATAAACAGTAATGCACTAGATGTTGTGCTGTTACCACCATGCATTCCTCTTGCTGCATAGGCAAGTAGAACATGAGAACAACTGACATATACAGGGTGTTACAAAAAGGTACAGCCAAACTTTCAGGAAACATTCCTCTCACACAAATAAAGAAAAGATGTTATGTGGACATGTGTCCGTAAACGCTTAATTTCCATGTTAGAGCTCATTTTAGTTTCGTCAGTATGTACTATACTTCCTCGATTCACCGCCAGTTGGCCCGATTGAAGGAAGGTAATGTTGACTTCGGTGCTTGTGTTGACATGCGACTCATTGCTCTACAGTACTAGCATCAAGCACATCAGTATGTAGCATCAACAGGTTAGTGTTCATCACGAACGTGGTTTTGCAGTCAGTGCAATGCTTACAAATGCGGAGTTGGCAGATCCCCATTTGATGTATGGATTAGCACGGGGCAATAGCCGTGGCGCGGTACGTTTCTATCGAGACAGATTTCCAGAACGAAGGTGTCCCGACAGGAAGACATTCGAAGCAATTGATCGGCGTCTTATGGAGCACGGAATATTCCAGCCTATGACTCGCGACTGGGGAAGACCTAGAACGACGGGACACCTGCAATGGATGACGCAATTCTTCGTGCAGTTGACGATAACCCTAATGTCAGCGTCAGAGAAGTTGCTGCTGTACAAGGTAACGTTGACCACATCACTGTATGGAGAGTGCTATGGGAGAACCAGTTGTTTCCATACCATGTACAGCGTGTGCAGGCACTATCAGCAGCTGATTGGCCTCCACGGGTACACTTCTGCGAATGGTTCATTCAACAATGTGTCAATCCTCATTTCAGTGCAAATGTTCTCTTCACGGATGAGGCTTCATTCCAATGTGATCAAACTGTAAATTTTCACAATCAACATGTGTGGGCTGACGAGAATCCGCACGCAATTGTGCAATCACGTCATCAACACAGATTTTCTGTGAACGTTTGGGCAGGCATTGTTGGTGAAGTCTTGATTGGGCCCCATGTTCTTCCACCTACGTTTAATGGAGCACGTTATCATGATTTCATATGGGATACTCTACCTGTGCTGCTAGAACATGTGCCTTTACAAGTACGACACAACATGTGGTTCATGCACGATGGAACTCCTCCACATTTCAGTCGAAGTGTTCGTACGCTTCTCTAAAACAGATTCGGTGACCGATGGATTGGTAGAGGCGGACCAATTCCGTGGCCTCCACGCTCTCCTGACCGCAACCCTCTTGACTTTCATTTATGGGGGCATTTGAAAGCTCTTGTCTACGCAACCCCGGTACCAAATGTAAAGACTCTTCGTGCTCGTATTGTGGACGGCTGTGATACAATATGCGATTCTCCAGGGCTGCATCAGCGCATCAGGGATTCCATGCAACGGAGGGTGGATGCATGTATCCTCGCTAACGGAGGACATTTTGAACATTTCCTGTAACAAAGAATTTGAAGTCACGCTGGTACGTTTTGTTGCTGTGTGTTTCCATTCCATGATTAATGTGATTTGAAGAGAAGTAATAAAATGAGCTCTAACATGGAAAGTAAGCGTTTCCAGACACATGACCACATAACATATTTTCTTTCTTTGTGTGTGAGGAATGTTTCCTGAAAGTTTGACCGTACCTTTTTGTAACACCCTGTATAATGTCCATTATAATTATCCAGGCTGTTATGCCGTGGTCGTTTGATGAATTCTGTGTCAATTGACACAGAATTCATCAACCGACCACGGCACAACAGCCTGGATAATTATGCTGGACATTATATTTCTGGCCGTGAAAGTCTACATTTTTGACATATATAACGTCATTAAACTAATGTTATCTTCATGTGAAATCTGAAAGCCCAAATAGAATGAAGCAAAATTCATTGATATCACATTGAAAGCATGACCTTGAGACCAGTAGACACCTTTTCGTAGAGCTTTGTGGATCACCATTTCATCTTCCAACTATTCCATATCAACAGGATTCTATATATTGTCACTATTTGTAAAAAGAAACATTAAATCACATTTTTGTGTAACAAAATATAGGTAAAATAAGCAGCTACATGTAATAGCAACACCTACAAAAGCTGACCTGTTTGCTAGCTTTCATGGTGTGTGTCATTCATCAGCAAAAGAAACAGGAAAAAGTTGAACAAAATGGCATGATTCAAAGATAGGCAGAATAGTTGCCCTTCACCCTAAGTCAAGGGAGATAGTGCGTAACATTGAGAAAAGGAGTTCAATTGATATAAAACAGCACTAGGCAAAATTCAAAAATATTTGAAGTTAGAAGAGGCAGGAAAGCAGTTGGCAAGTAAGTAAACTACGTGAGAAAGGAAATTGGTAATGAGTGGAACAAGAAGAGTTGGCTGTTGAAGTGAAACTTCTGAGGCATCTGATGCACCTCTGTTGTATAAAGCTTGCTCAAGTATGTGGAGCTCTGCCTGAATCAACACACATTTCTCTAGCTGGTCATGGGATGAGGATGTTTTTCTCAACCAAACCTTTCCAATGGGTGAAATGGTAACTCACCAAACCACCAAAGAGTTCTCAGTATATTTGTTCATCAGAGCTATTATCTTCCAAAGTGTAAACTACAACATATAAAGGGGTTCACCACTATTGAAATGTTTCTGTTATAGTTAAAAGGGATGATGAAATATTCAGCAACACATTTCTACATTCATAAGCTCCTAAAATTTTGGAGGACTTAGCTGACTGGAGATCAATTTTGACCTTACTTCAGAAAAGGAACGCAGTTCACAATTTTGCTATGTTGTGTAACATTAAACTTAGATCAAATGAGAAGGGTTTCATGTTGATCTAAATTAGCACAAGTCATGTTTTGCAGTACTGCTATATCAGTTATTGACTCAGTTACCATATGTTGTCCACAGGTATATATCTTGCATAAGCAGTATTTCTTATTGAAGGTTTCATGTTGTAATGATGGAGGGGAACAACAAGAACTCATGAAACTTCTCCAACAGCCGAAAAATGTTTATTGTTAGAAATCATGTTTGGCCAGTAGCCTGCAGCATAAAATCTGAATGTTGATAGTGGCACAATCATCATCATTGGATGGTTCCTTTTGGTTGGATATAGCATATATTCCTCAATGTTATTTCTTATTGATGTAAAATATTTTTCTGTAGTGGAACCTCAATTCGTGTTATTTGTTATTAGTTCCAATAATTGGTTTGTTATTTTGGAGAATATGCTGGGAGCTTCACTAGTGTGCAAAACTTAAATATGAAAGTAACTAACACATGAGGTGTCTACCAAGTAACATAGATTGGTGAAACTTGGACCACGCATAGCAATACAGCACAGTACACAAGGTAACTGAAAGAAATACACAATAAGATGAACAGAAACTAAACTTTTATTAAAAGTCCTGAACAGGGTATGTGATCACCACAGATGACAGTGCTATGTGCTCCCAACTGGCTACAAGGTTGGCAGAAAGTTTTTGTGGCAGGGCATTCCATTCTTCCGACAACACAGTTGTCAGTTGCTGGATGGTCGTTGGTGCATGTGGACGTGCTGCAGTATGTCCCAATGATCCCACATGTGCTCTGTGGGATTTAAGTCAGAGGAATGAACAGTCCAGTCCATTCTCTGAATATCCTCTCATTCCAAGAGCTGCTCCACCTGCACTGCATGATGCAGTGGTGCAATGCCATCCGTAAAAATGAAGTCGAGACCTAATGCATCTCTGAAAAGGACGTACTTGGGGAAGGAGTATAGTGTCACAATAACATTGACAGTCAGTGTATCATGTTGGAGATCTGTACACCCACATGGCCTATTCCGCATCCCAACACCATAATTCCGGACCACCAAAATGATCATGTTCAACAGTGCTAGATGTACCCTCATATGCCAAGAAATGGGCGCCTGTAATACAACCAGGAACAACTACCTTTCCTGGACGTGCCAGTTAAGAGAAGAATGAACAGATTATGGGCCACAGTGTGTATGGAAAACCTATGCACCCTGACCTCTGTCTCTATGCCTCGAGCCATCACCTTTTGTCACAGAGAAATTTGGTGCTAAAGTCTCTGGTCCATAGAGCTGGAACACATTGAGACAAGAAAAGCCTCACTGAAGAATTAAAATGCTTACAAGTGCTGTTCTGAAGGAATGGAGTCTCAAATCGTCAAATTGAATGGGCAATGCATTCAAAATCAAGAAAATTGGAAAAAGAAGTTGAGAATGAGACTGAGGAAGAGAAGCCAAAAATTGCTTATCTACCTTCCACTGGCCCAGTATCTGGGAAGTTTGGTAGATTCCACAGAAACATGACATGCAGTGTATTTCACTCCTTTCTGCCAATATAAAATGTATGCTTGGTAAAGTTGACAATGATCTAGGTCTCTGAAAGCTGGGTGTGTATTATAATTCAATCCATGCAAATGTCTTACATTGGGCAGACTATCAATCACTCCAAGAAAACCTTAGATATCACCAGGACGTAATGCTCACAGTTTACACGCAATTTGGGTGTTTGGTAGTTAAATTTTCACACTCCTGTGAACTATGACTTGTGTAGAATTTAATGTGAGTTATGTACTGCCTGCTATTCAATCATGGATAGCACATTTGTTAGAGATGTTTGGTCACTATTGGTTGCTGTCAAACTATATGTACTTACTGTTCAGTTCAAATAGTCCAAATTTCCTTAACTTACTCTGTCACAAATTGTCTCTGAAAGGCCTTTAACTTTTTCCCTCATTAAATATGAATAGACTCCAGGAATTCATTTTGAAACACTAATTATCTGCACTCGTTACAAAAGATGTTAATAATCCTGTATGCTAACCTGGCAGGTCATAACAATTATTTTGTACTTCATCAGCACTTGAGTAGTATATTGATATATTTGCTTCCCATCTTTTGTATTAACAGCTACTTCTTTATTATTTACTTCTCTTTAACTAGTATTTGCTCAACATAAAATTCTTTCTTTTGTAGTGTCATTAGACTGCAAACTGACAACTACAACTCACTTGTGCTAGTCAAAGTGGGTCCCAGTTGATGGGAAAGTAATTGATGGCTAACATTTTACAGTGCAAATAATGAGTTCAATTTGATTGCATTTTATTTTTTACACGAATCTCGGGTTAAGTGCTGTATACAACCCAGCTCAAAAATCAGTAAACTCCTTCAGAATGATGTTTATTGAAATGACAATAGCTTATCAAATTGTACAACTACTTTTTTTTTTAAAGTAGGGTAGGAAAATGTGATGGAAAATCATAGTTCCCTTCACTTTAACAAGTGTATGGTCTCCTGGCATGTTTTTGTGTATACTGATGCAACTTATTGGTCTTATGAAGTAGTTTCAGAACTCAAAAACTTAATGAAGTGAGTCAGTGATGAGTGTGGAAAGACTGATGCTGGTACTATTACTTTTGGTTTGTATAATTTGCTGAATTACACTAAGGAAAGGGCCCTCCATCTAAAAATGTGGTCATATCTACCAAACCTCCTGTGATGTCTGAAGTGCTAGCAACATGGTCACACAACGCTTCAGTATAGTAGCAGGCAACATGAGGCAAATGTGGAATAGCAGCCCTTTAAGCCGTGTTCACTTACTCGTATGCACAACTCTGTGAGAGTTGCTCCAGCGACTCAGCATGGAGCCTAAATTGTAGAAGTTTTCAGGAAGAAAAGAAGATGTACGAGAATAAACTCATCAGACAAATTCCTTAGGCCGAGATGTAATAATACGAATTGATGCAGCCACCCACATTCTTGACATTCATCTCAGTGGTTAATAAGCCTGTTGCCAAAGGTGATATGTTCACCCAGATCTAGGCTGGCAGCAAAAGCATAAACACATGCTACTGCAATTGAAAGCATCCATTATCACTCTGGTAACCAGCAGACTAGTCACGTGAAGTAC
The DNA here is from genome assembly GCF_021461395.2 of Schistocerca americana. Taxonomy (NCBI): domain Eukaryota; kingdom Metazoa; phylum Arthropoda; class Insecta; order Orthoptera; family Acrididae; genus Schistocerca; species Schistocerca americana. The sequence continues at coordinate 488,063,665 of NC_060123.1, forward strand.
AGAAACCGCCAGAAACTGGAAGTGAAATCGCAACAAAGAGCTGCACAAAATACAACAAACAGTACACCAAAACCATCATCACTGCCAATGTAGCCACTGAAAGAATAATGGCAAATGAGCAAACATAAACATAAAGGAGTGAGACGAAAACCATCAAACTGTCCAAAATTTGTGTGTGAGCTTGAGGTGAGTTCGTCCATTGAAGAAGTACTGGAGTATGATGTCTTACCTTAGGAAACCATCCATTCCATTCCTTGAACTCCCAGCCAAGCATTTTGTTTCATTAGCAAAGGGGAAAAGGCAAGCATAGAAAAACCTCACTCATAAAATGGCACCTTTACAGCAGTGAAATATTTATGGGTTCATGACATAGATGGAGCAGCTGAAATTACCAACACAGAGAAGACTTTTCAGCCTAAGCCTCATTAGGTAAAGAGATTTAAAAGGTACTGATACACCAATGTTAATAGATTACAACCTCCACTGGAAAGAGAAGATCAGTGGGAAGAAGGATAAAGGTATTGTTATGATCTTCTTTAATGAAGCATCGTACCTCACTTTCCCTCACCAGAAACTTGGAAGAAGTCCCAGTGTAGTATACATTCCATATGGTGTAACCATACGACTCTGTAGATGTCGAGGATCCACTTCTCCTCTGTGGGGACTGTGTAACATCTTATCATGTTTTGTTACCTTCTGCTCGTTGGGTTGAACTGCTGAGGGCATATTCTCTGTGCTTTATTCATATGAGGAGTTCAGCACTTCTAAAGTGGCATTCTGAACTATAGACCTCCCAGTATAGTTTTCAGCTCCTGCAGACACAGCTCAGCAGGAAGTGATCAATGACTTGGTGCTAGAGGATCTACTGGCTGTATTCGACTACTATGGTAGTGCCCAGAAGTTGGTGATCACATAATGTATGTGATCCACCTAACTGCTGATGCACACATTCCAGTTACCTACAGCCATAATTTCCTGTCAGACTGCCATGTGCAAATTCCAACCAGATCCACTGAACCCAGCACCCTTTTGGTTGCAGGGAGAAAGTTCCCTCATTCATTCCTACTATTTCCATAAGGGTGCTGATATCCTCCTCATTGAGTGCGCCTAACTTGTGAACAAGCAATACACACAGAAAGTCCCTAAAAGTATTAAAGATAGCAGTAAGAAACTCTGAGGATGTCCAAACAACTGCCACAGGTAGAGGAGTGTTAATTCTCTTAGATATGTTTGAACTCTAAATGATATGAAATTCTGGATGAGTACTACAACTGAATGACAATATTTACTTATTAGGTCTAAGAAGGGCCATTCTCTCAGCTGTTCTATGCTTTTCCCTGAACCAGTTCTCAGTTCAGTTCAGTCACCAAATGAATTTACAAGTATTTCATGCAGAATTGGAGCAGATGGATACCTTTTTGCTGAGAAATTCAGCGTCCTTGAGGGTTCTTCATTTTACGTAACATATGTACCCAGTAAACAGATAACTATTGACTACCTAGGACTTACTCTCTGCCTACAAAGGCTTGCAAAGAATGTGTCATTTTACTAAGTTGCAGGGAACATGTTAATTCAGAGAAATAAGTTAGCATATGTGGCACCCAAGGAGATATGTACTGATAATCTTGTGGTTCAGAGAGCTGTCTGCGTATATTCTTATCCCTCACTGTTGAGGTATAGTGTGTTAATGGGAAGCAGAGTGGCTGGAAATGATGAACAATTTGCTGTATTGGTAACATCAGTAACTGTGCTGTGGCAGCCGTCCTACCACTGACACACCCGAGATCCTTCATACACATCTTTAGAAACAACAGATTTGGATGATGTTCACTATTCTATGATGCTTGTGGCATAATTATCGCAGCGTGTCTCATTTTGTCTGATTTTGTATTCATTCAAGAGCACAGAGACAAAGATTGTTTGCAGAGTTGTATTCTATTTTAGTTAAAAATAAGGCAAATGTGGTACAAATTTTAAGATTCTCCGTCCAACTTGCACCCTGGAATACAAGGGAGGAGTTAATAATGTATTATTGGAAGTCTGACTCACTCAGGTTTTTGTAAGTGGTCGTCTCCTACACACTTCTGAGATCTTACTTCAGCTGCCTCCTTGTTATTTTATCCAGGTCTTAAATATGTTTTAGAACAATGTCTAAATTTTTAGTTTGAATGTTGATGAAGGTAGGTGAGAATGCAAGGAGCAAATGGAATTTTACTCGAGAGGGACCTTTTTTTCCAACATTTGTCTCAACAAGAGCATGAATAAAATTCATTGGGCACAATCAATACTCAGGCACACAGAAATTTCAAAGCACAAAAGAAAAGCACAAGGGAAAAACAAAGTAAATGAAATCAAAGGAAAACCAAGCTCTCTGTTTCAGTTTACTGTTCTAGCACCTTTTCTTTTCCCTGCACGCTTGGTGTTTTTCAGTTTAGATTTTATTTTTGCTCTCTTTGCCCATACGTATTCAATTCTCAGGACTGTTTTCAACATCAGTCACCTCAAACCTATGTTTATTTTTCTTGTCATTGCCATTTATCTGGAAGTTTTCAAGGATCTCTTGTAGATGTCCATCCCCCCCCCCCCTCCCAAACATAACCCTTGTACCTGCCAGCCATTCACCCCCCCCCCCCCCCACCACACACACACACACACACACACACACACACACACACACACACACGTGTGTATACGCATTCTCGCTCACCGCCCTCTCAGACCCCACTGACCTGTCCCCATGCCCTTAAGTTACTTATTATTGTATATCGTCTTGCCTTCTTCTCTTGTCTTTACCAACCTTCATTCTGGATCTCTAATCCACCAGTTTTCATACAAGAAACATATCTCCCTCTCATGAACTTCTGGTTGTTGTCATCCACCAAACTCATTCCAGATTTCACCACTTTGATAAAAATTGTGTAAAGAAATATTTGGCACACCTTTCACTTGTGTTCCTTAAAAGTATTCTCCCTCTCCAGGTCACATTCCAGCCTCCCATTCAGTCCTCCTCACATCACCACACTCTCCCTGATGACCCGCACCCTCACCTCTCATACTTACTGCCACCATAAACCCAATACAGCATCATATTTTTATTTTAGTAATACAGCTTCATATTTATCTTTTTAAAGAATGCCTTTCATATTGAAATTCAATATTATGTTGGACTCCCCTTCTAACTTATTATGCAAAACTGAATTGTTTTGCAAAGGACTTGCTTTCTTCTGTTTGTGATGTAAACTAGAAATTTCAGTTTGCCATTCAGCTGCATAATATTTCTGAAACAATATATCAAGGTTTTACTGTCACTAAAACTGTTTTAGGTATAATTCCAATATAACCTTTGATAAGAATCATTATACTTTCAATAGATGGGGAGTCTGCCAATTTGATACTCACTAGATGGGAACGTATGAAGGCAGAGTTGATGGATTATATGAAGGCAGGTGTGATTAGTGATGTTGGCCAGGCAAATGCCCAGTGGGCAGGACATATATAAATGGGAATATGCCCAAAGCAGTTTTAAATGCCCAAAATCTGGGCATTTATTAAAAAGTACTTTTTAAAGTTTTTACTGCTAGAATGCATAATTTAAACAGAAGAAATTGCTTTATTATCAAATGTAGCAACGTTTGAGACAAACTATAGTTTCCTATTCTGCTCCTTTCTGTACCTACTTCCTTATGACTGCACTGCCAGGACGATAAAATTGATCTCATTAAAAATGTCAAAGATGCCCAACCAATAAAGAAGCAGAGTTGCAAAAGCTTTTCCAATACAAAATATCTGCTTATAAAAATTTTTAAGTGCTGATTATCAGTTAATCCTAAAAGTTCACAAATTTTGTGGCATTTAAGAAGTTTGGGCATTTAAGAAGTTTGGGCATTTAAGAAGTTTGGGCATTTAAGAATTTTGGGCATTTGCACAGGCATTTATCCTGGTCATTTGCCCCAACTTATAAATGCCCAGGCATTTTAGGCCACTAGGTATAATACTTCTACTTAAATCTTCTTTCACATTGAGTCCATCCCAATGGCTCAAATGAATTTTTGAAAGTTTCTGGTAATCTTTGGCTATTTCTAAAACCATATTCTATTGAGCTTCTTATGTCATCTAATCTGAATAGCACCCCCCCTCCCCCCCCCCCCTCTCTCTCTCTCTCTCTCTCTCTCTCTCTCTCTCTCTCTCTCTCTCTCTCAGTGTGTGTGTGTGTGTGTGTGTGTGTGTGTGTGTGTGTTTTTCATTTCTGTACCTTAGTACATGTGTAGCTTGACAACAAACAACAGCACTTTAAGTTTGACAGTTGTGACCCTTTCCATGGAAAATATCCCCACCCACACAAAAAAACCACACACACACACACACACACACACACACACACACACACACACAGTAACTAACAAACCTTGTTAAAAAGGGGAAAAAACCACACCGGCTAATATGACAATTGGAATTTAGTGCTGAAGCTAAAATGCATAATAATAATAATAATAATAATAATTTTATTGTCATTCGGCCATTACAGCAATAGACAACGTCATATACATACTAAAATACAATTAATAGTTTGAAAGAAACAACAGGTTTCTTGTTAACATTATAGTATTATATTACAGTTGATAAATTCTCTTATGTCATAGAATGGGTGGAGGACTAGCCAGTCATGAATTGTTTGTTTGAATAATTGTTCAGGTAATTCTTGAACAGATTGAGGAAGATTATTAAATAATTTGTACCCCATGATTTCGTAGCTGTTGAGTGTCTTTGACAACCTGTGGTAAGGAATATAGAGGCACCTATTCCTTCTTGTATTGTGGCTGTGTACATTTTCTCTGGTTTTTGTTTCTGGAAATTTCTTCTTCGTATAAATTAGAACATAGTATATGTACAAGTTTATAACAGTCATGATTTTCTGTTCACAGAACAATGGTTTACAGTGTGCCTTATATGCAGAACCAGTAATTATCCTAATAGCTTTTTTTTTTTTTTTTTTTTTTTTTTTTTTTTTTTTTTTTTTTTTTTTTTTTTTTTTTTTTTTTTTGCAGTATTAATATGTCATGGACACAGCTAGAGTTCCCCCACAAAATAATTCCATATGATACTATACTCTGAAAGAATGAAAAATAGGATGTTCTAACATATTTTTCAGGAACACAATCCATAAGTCGCCTTAACAGGTAAATAACTCTTGACAATTTACCACTAATATATTGTACATGTTGACCCCAAGATAATTTATCATCAATGTATACCCCCAAAAATTTGACATAACTTGGATCATCTGACAGAAGCTTGTCTCTAAGACTACAGACCATCTGCTGTGTTTTGTTTTCATTCAGCAGGAATCCATTTGCCTTGAACCAATAGGATGCTTGGTCAATTGTCTTTGCTGCACAAGTTTTAAGGCTATTGAAATCCTCACTAGCATGAAGAAAAGTTGTATCATCTGCATACAACACAGTGGTGGACTTGATAAATGACGGCAGATCATTTATCATTATCAGGAACAAAAAGGGGCCCAGCACAGATCCCTGCGGAACACCTACCTTGACTTGCTCTATACTCGACATTTCTCTCCCTACACAAACAACTTGTTTACGATTCTGAAGATATGATTTTATTAATTTAAGGCTATTATGTCTAATGCCATAGAATTCCAGTTTTTGTAGGAGTGGCTTATGCTTTACACAGTCAAAAGCTTTGCTTAGATCACAAAATGTGAGTTGAGCGTAGCCCTTATCCTCAAACACTTGATGTAAGTATTTGACTACAAAGTCTATAGCATCCACAGTAGACAACTTTTTCCTAAAACCATACTGAGACTCACTAATTATTCCTAATTTTTCAAAATAGACAGATAGCTGTTGGTAAATTACACATTCCAGTATTTTAGAAAAAGCTGGGACTATGGAGATTGGTCTGTAACTGCAAGGTGAGTCCATATCTCCCTTTTTATATATTGGAATTACCCTAGCCACTTTGAGTTCTTCGGGAAAATATCCTTCAGATATGCATTTATTTATACAGAATGTTAAGGGGTACACAATATAGTCTATTACTTTCTTTAGTAAATTACAGGATATGTCATATATATCTACACTGTCTGAAGATTTCATCCGTTTTACAATGCTTAGGACATGACTAGGTGAGACCTCAGAGAGCAGAAACGTATCTGTGTCTGTTGGTGTTCTGCAAACATTTTTAGAAAGTAACTCTGATGAACTGATATCAGGTTTGATTATAGTATTTCCTACATTTTCAACAGATTTAATAAAGAAATCATTGAATTTTTGGGGACTTATATTAATTTTTTTGCTTCTTACATCTTTAGCAACACCATTTATTAATTTCCATGCAGCTTTGCACTTATTTGTGGAATTATCAATGGTATTGAAATTATGCGCTTTTTTGGCTTCCACGATGGCTTTTTTATACTCATTCCTGCATTTTATATAGGCTAATCTGGCATGTCCTGTTTTCTGATTGCTACATATATTGTGCAACACCATAACTTGGTTTTTCATACTTGATAATTGTTTAGTGAACCATGAATTTTGTCTGTTTGTAGCCCTGTTTGTAAAGCCTTTGTCAGTTAATTTGCATTTCTTTATGGGGATATTGTCATTAAATTGTGTCAGAAATGTTTTAAAAAATCTCTCAAATAATAGTTTCCCTGACAAATCAGCACTAAGACTATAACTTGTGTCACCATGATATTGGTTGAACCAGTCTCTCTCAGCAAGGGACTTACAGAGCTGAACAATTTTGTCATCTGTGACAGGCCTGGTGATTATAACTTTTGGGACAGGCTTAGGAATATTACTATTATCAATACAGAACCTACTTGTATAGTTTAAAGATACAGAGTCATGATCTGAAAATGGAAATGCTGTAACAGCACATGACTCTTCTGTAGTTTTAAAGTTGACAAAAATATTGTCAAGACATGCTTTATCTCTTGTGGGCCTGTTATTGATTGAGTGCAAATTGCACTGTCTTAAAAGGTTTTTCACAGTACGTTTATGTGTTGTTATATCAAAATCTGCATTCAGATCTCCACCAATTACTATGTCATAATGCAACCATCTGGTCCCTCTTAGTACATCTAGCAGCATGTCCAATTTTTCTAGAAATACATTGATGATACCCTTAGGTGACCTGTAAAGGGATACTATTACTAACTTAAGACTGTCCATAACTATACCAGTGGCTTCAAAGTTCTGTTCCTCACATAAATAATCTAGGTCCAACTTAACAATGGAGCAGCTGAATGACTGATTAATATATATTGCCACACCACCTCTTATATGCAGTTTTCTACAGTAACTATTTGCTACATTATAGTTATCAAGTTTGACAACTGTAAGTACACTCTCAGTAACCCAATGTTCACTCAGACAGAAAATATCAAATTTGTTATCTAGTCCAAAACTGTTTACAATAAATTCTTTATCTATTAGCATGTATCAAAAAAGAGAATGAGACATTTATAAGCTTTCATATGATGTATGGGTGTAGAAAATTCACAAATGTGCTGCTGCTAAAAACCAACAATACAATGTAACCTATCCCTCTAGCTTCAGGAGTCATTCGTTGTACCACAAGACATTGGAAAATACTCCCACCTGAATGTTAGAGCGTTATTCTAAAATGAGGATTGGTTGCATGGGCGCGCACACACACACACACACACACACACACACACACACACACACACCTGATGAGCATGACTGTTGGTCATGGTGACCATGGCGCAGATTCTACATCTATATCCATGCCCTTTGAGTCACTAGGGAGTCCATGGCAGAGAGTATTTCCCATTGCACCACATATTAAGTTTTCCTTCCATTTGATTCACATGTATAGCACATGGAAGAATGCCTGCTTAAACACCCGTGTGGACACAATATTTAAATTAATCTTGTCTTTGCAGTCCCCAAAGGAGTGACATGAAGGAAGCAATAGTATATTCATAGATCCTTCACATATTACTGGTTCCAGAAACATTGCAAGTCGGCTTTTGCAGGATAGTTGGCATCTAACTTCAGATATCTGCCAGGTCACTTCTTTCAACAGTTTCTGTGGCACACTTTCACCATTTGTGCTGCCCTTCTTTGTAGCCATTTGCTGATTTGCTGCATTGCATTTTTCTACATGATCTGTGTCTGTCAGCATATTGCCAGGCAAAAAATTGGTGCACTTACCTTGATACGCTTACCTGAAAATCTGAGCATTCACAAAGTGACTGCATATGCTAACCTGTCATGAAAATAATTGCAAAAGAAAGGTGGTATTAACAGTGGGTATATCCCTCTCCGCCACATCTAGCCTAAACTACACTGTTCTTTGTACATGACAAGATCTTAAATGGTTTTTGTTATGCAGCAATACTTTCACCCTTCACATCCACATAAACAACCAGTGCTCACTTCAAACCCACAAGTTGTTATTTGTGACCAAGTTCAATGCAACAAGACAGTGGAATTTTGCATTGCACACAGAACAAAGAGGTAAAAGTCATTTTACAGAAATGAAGGAAAAAACTTAATTGAGCTGTTAAATCTGCAGTTCTACCAATAGCTAGCTTTCTATATGTGTTATTCTACACACAGTACTGTTCAGAATAGTACTAGTATTCTTCTCATACCCTATGAAGCACGTCATTTCTGCTCAGAAGCTATCACACCACACACTCAAAAAAAAATAGCCTGCCTTGACTGTCCAAGCATCCAGAACACACTGTCATTTTTGTTTCTGATTAGCTAGTACATGCACACACCTTTACAAACAGCATTTTACCTGTCCTCATAAAATCTTTCTTCCCCTACTCAGCCAACAAGAGGTGATGTTACAATTAATTAATTACACAATTTAATTAAAGAAAAAATAAAAATAGTATCCATACATGCCCTACCTGCTTTTTTTCTGAAGGAAAAGAGGGAATTCTCCCCCCCCCCCCACCCCCCCACCCCCCAGTGTGAAAACTGATTGCTTTACAGTCAGCATTCGTCGCACCAGTTGCAGAACTGACTATATACATACAATTAACCACAATTACTTCATTTAAAACTCACATAAACTAACTATGAAGTCTCTCACACCACTCTGACATCCTAAAGGTTTCATAGTATTAACTACAATCCACATTAGATGAAAGTAAGGACTTCTTCAAATGTCTATATAACTCTGTTGGTCTTTTGTTACAGATCACCACGATAAGTAAATTCCTTCTATGGACAGTTTTTACTATACTATAAAAGCTCAAACCCTGATTATTACTGTAAAGATAAAAATTTACTGTTTTAGGGAAATATGAATAACTGAAAAACTATTGAATTTATGTATCTATATGTCCATCTTTATACAAGATGGTTGTAGAACATCAGCAGTTTAATGTAAAATGTCAAACACCTTCAGCAGTCTAAATTTCCAGCCCCCCCCCCCCCCCCCTCCCCTCCTCTACCAGTTTCAGCTTGCAGACTACAAGTGATGATCGAAAGGATCCCTGTGTTATGAAGAAGTCTACGGGTACCAGTGACTGTATCTTGGCCCATATTTCAACTGTACAGAAATTGGTTTCTTCTTACAGGGTCAGGGGACCTGAAGACAGCATAGTGTAATACTGAAATTGGTAGCTCAAATAAAATAAAGCTGGAAATTTGGAAACTTAAATGGCTGAAGGTGTTTTGATTTGACACTTTATATTAAATTTATAGTGCTCAAGCTTTCATTCAAAAAACACTTTCAGTCAGAAAGTCACATATGAGAGCTTAATCTTCATGTGATGGTTATAAAAGGAGATGCATATGAGGGTTGGAACTTTAATAGTGGCAACTATTTATTTACAGCTCGTACGTGGATATATTGTCCTGCAAAATGATGGTCAGGTCCTGCAGAAAGTGTCACTGCTTCTGTGTCTATGCGGTTCATTTTTGTTTCACAACCTATGACCAGCTTAGAGACAGAAGTGATGACACTTTCTGCAAGACCTGACCATCATTTTGCTGGACAGTGCTCAAGCATGTGCAGTGCGTGCTGTTACTGATTTGCAGTGAACACATGGTGTGTCGTGGGGCGATCACTCTGTTTTTAAAATAATTGAAAAGCCACAATCGCCTCAATTGTTTATTAGATGACCGGTTTCAGCACTCTGAAGGTGCCATCATCAGATCTGAAACATGGATTAACATTTATACAACCATATGGACATCATATGCCGTGATGTCCATATGGTTTTATAAATGTTAATCCACGTCTCAGATCTGATGATGGCACCTTCAGAGTGCTGAAACCGGTCATCTAATAAACAATTGAGGCGATCGTGGCTTTTCAATTATTTTGTTACTGATTTGTGTGACTGATGGGGCTGCTAAGTGCTATACCACCTACTGCACTCCCCTGACTTAAGCCCTCATAAGTTCAACATTGATTTCTAAACTGAAGGAAACACTTCACGGCATTTGCTTCAGCATTGCTACAAATTCGTCGGGCAATTGACGGCGCCGCTTGAACTGTCAACACAACTGGCACTGCTAAGAGTATCCTATGACATCTACATTGCTGGCAACGGTTTGTACACAATGCTGGTGGCTACTTTAAAAGTCAGTAAAACTTTGAAACACACATCTATTTTGTACGAACTGTAAATAAATATTTGCCACTATTAAAAGTTCCAACTCTCGTAGTATCAAAGGTGTATGTTGTTGAACCTGTACTTAATTAAGCATTGGGCTTGACAGCACAGGCCAAGCAGCAGGTGTTCTAGACAATGGGAACCTCACTCCACAGCTCCTCTACACACTATGTTAACAGGGAGGCAATCAGAATTATGCCTCTTGAACTGCAAATTTAAAATTGCTAATCCACAAATTATATATCCACTGTTACACCTCTTTGGTGTGGGTGTCACGCACATTTGACCATTATTCACCTCTCCCAAAGACAGGATATGTCTCATCAGGCGAACAATACTTTATGTTGGCCTCATGGGTGAGGGTACCTGTCCTCTGGACAAAATGGTGGTTTCTATTTGGAACAGTGAGGTAGTATTGGATGTAGGCTTTCCTCTGGTACATTCATTACAGTGACCCACAAGAAAATAGTTATTTGTATTGCTGTTTTCTGAGCTGGTCCACCATTTTCATCATCTATAAATCATCACGAAATATTAATTTGTAAATTTTTCTAAGCCAGAAAAGAACCACACTTAAGTGGTTAAAAAAAATTCATAATAGCGTAAACAAATGCTGAAATCATAGTCCAAAAGCAATTGGAAAATACCTAATTTTTGCAAATCCCCCGTTTTGTACAGGGCGTTTTCCCTTTCATAAACAATTTAGGTATTTTGTAATTAATTTAGCTCTTTCCCTTATGTAATTAATTTAGGATGTCCAGTAATAATACTGACTTGTGGTATCAGCATGCTTTACCTTAGTTAATATCAGTGTTCTTTCTTTCAGAATCCTATGTTGGATCATGAAACAGTTGAGTTTCCTCTGTATTTGACAGGTTCTCTATTTTTTTCGCTACAGCTTGCACCTGAACTGCATCAATCTCTCCTCTCTACATCTGTCATATTGATGAGTCTGCTTTACTGTACCTGTTTTCACACGTGTGCTTTTCTGCTTGGTGCTTTTCTGCTTGTCAGTCATTTGCAGACATTTTACTGGCTAATCCTTGGGCTCCAAATACATTTTTTCCTTAAGTGCATTCATTGCATGTCTCGTGTAATCATCAGGCTAGCTTTCTACATACATAGGCACTCTGACAGCTTAAGAGTATACAAACGTCTGTGAATGAAATCCATTACTGTCTGTAGATGAGATATAATATGAAATAATCTTAAATAAAAATATATCCACCAACGTACTAGTCAAGATTTCATTTTGATCCCTATTTGACACACACTTTGTAACCAGAGAAGATGACTACAGTTAAACACTTTCAGAGTAATGGCATTTATTCTAAAAGACCAGAAGAATAAGTTATCAAATGTTTCAGATATAGAAGACAAGAATTTATAGTATAAGAAAGTGCAAATTGTTGCAGCTATGTTAAGAAAATTTCAAATTACCACCAACCTTTAAATTTTACATTTCTCACTGCCAAGTGGCAGTTATTCATGTTTGTCTTCATGTAGTATTGTTCTAGAGCCCATAAAGAATATCAAGAAAGAAAATGAAACAATCTCAGATTTCAGGAATTAATCTGTACTTATTGTTTGTATTCTCAGTTTCAGTTTGTGAATTCCTTCCTGTCGCTATTTTATATAGCATTTTATCTTCAAGATCAAGAGAAACTGAAAGAGGTGAGACATGAACCATAAACTTTCAAAATTTTGTTGTTTCTTGTTATAACGTAAATAAAAACTTATATTTACTTGTCCATATTACAGCAACTGGCTGCCCTTCTGATAGCGAGACAAGTTATTGGTAATCTTAAAGAATCAGCATTACCATATTTATTGGAGCAATTACGCCTGGCAAAACTTAGTTTTGATCTCTTTGGCGCCCTGAGCCCTTCAGAGGCTAAGAAAGATCTTTCAAAAGAACCTCAAGTAACAGCAGATGATGGGACAACTACAAATAAAACAGGAAATAGGAACATAAGTCAAGCAGAACTAGAGAGTTCACTTTTCAAGGTTTGTTAACATTTGAATGAGATTTGTAAATACTATCAATTCCAAATTCAAAGAAGCGGAGCATTTAAAAAATATAATTTTCATTAACTCTTACCAGCGAAATGTTGAGCATGGAGAGAGAGAATGTACCAAGGGATGTGGTCCATAGAGTAGAAAAGAAATCTCACTGAGAAACTGGTAGGTGCAAATCATATGTGACACCACTACGCTGTGATGTTATATCCTCACTTTCATGCTCACGATGCAATAGAAGGAAAACAAATTAATACTGAGCCTACAGAAATAACAACTGACAGGTTATGAGTCATGAGTACATACATAGATACATATAATGACGCTGTTTAGAAGTTCTTTCATAGAAATGCATGTAATTACAGATGTTCTCCGGGATCTTTGAGTATTTATGCAGAAACTGTTTTCATAAATTGTTATTGATGTATTAACCTGTTCTTAACGCTTTAACATGGGAATGAATTCTTTAATCTGTATGGGTCAGTACTCTCACAAGGGAACAGGCTGACATTTCATGACACTACCTTAAAAAAAAGAAATGGAAGATGGCATTTTTCATGTAATTTCTGCACATGAAACTGTCTGGTATAGAGGCCTGAATTCTCATGCTGTGAGGTACAGGAGTCTCATGTTAGTTTCCACTGGTTTATGAGGTGAGCACTGAATCACCATTTAGAAGCGATCAAAAGATGATTAAATATTTGTGGAGAAATACAACTTACATTTTATCCATAATGCTCATTCCAAATTGGAAAGAAGTATACACAAATACATACAAGACTTCCACCATGTCAATGTAAGTTCAGCCTAATATTTGTATATTTTGAGTAGCACCGCATGTATTTAATGAGATTTTGAAACCAAGGAGAGAAAAAAAAAAAAAAACTGATTATGTACTAGTGATTGTAGCTGAAGAATATTGTCAGTGTGGTAGACTGGAACTCCAGTGGTCTGTCCATAATAACTTTCTCTTTTAATGTTCTGTAAAATACCCTCCACTGATAGGTAACAATGGTCATTCCAGACTGTTCTTCAGAATTATTGTGTACGAATGTGGTGGTGGTGGTTAGTGTTTAACGTCCCGTCGACAACGAGGTCATTAGAGACGGAGCGCAAGCTCGGGTTAGGGAAGGATTGGGAAGGAAATCGGCCGTGCCCTTTCACAGGAACCATCCCGGCATTTGCCTGAAACGATTTAGGGAAATCACGGAAAACCTAAATCGGGATGGCCGGAGACGGGATTGAACCGTCGTCCTCCCGAATGCGAGTCCAGTGTGCTAACCACTGCGCCACCTCGCTCGGTGTGTACGAATGTGTAAGTGAAAACAAGGACTGTGCAGTTGCCTATTATGTTGCTCTCCTTTGAATGAATGTGTTCTTTTAGGTCACATTACCTTTCAAAATTAGATTGAGCTACTTTGTACGCACAATATTCTTTGAAACTGACAAACCTATTAAGCACACCAGATTAAAAATTCGTTAACCCCATCATCATCATAATACTGTGTACCACCACCTCTAGCCTTGATAATGACCTGAATTCAGTAAATAAGAGCGCCCACAATTTCCTTCAGGTATGCCATATCCTGCTGAAGCCACTTATTGATGCTTTATATCCTGTAGATATCCCAAATTGTGGGAATGTTGAGTGCTTGATGCCTCACACAATTTGAAAAGAAGCAAAATGACAACACAGGCCATACCTCCAGGCAGATACTGTCTCATTTCTGTCTTGTTTTTTCAGTTGAACAGCTTTATGTGCTGCTGTGAGCAATGCCCTTTTGTGGAGTACTTGGCTCCAAATCTCATTAGCATTCCGTTCCGTAGAGTGTTTGCTCAGAAACTGATTGAGATGAACCTACATTCACCAATAGCAGCAATTCCTGTGGTACCATTTTTCACCATCCATTGCACTTCAAAAAAATTAATAAAGATAGAAACATGGGGTAGATTTTAACTGAAGTATGTTGTTGTTGTTGTTGTTGTTGTTGTTGTTGTGGTCTTAAGTCCTGAGACTGGTTTGATGCAGCTCTCCATGCTACTGTATCCTGTGCAAGCTTCTTGATCTCTCAGTACTTACTGCAACCTACATCCTTCTGAATCTGCTTAGTGTATTCATCTGTTGGTCTCCCTCTACAATTTTTACCCTCCACGCTTCCCTCCAATGCTAAATTGGTGATCCCTTGATGCCTCAGAACATGTCCTACCAACCGGTCCCTTCTTCTTGTCAAGTTGTGCCACAAACTCCTCTTCTCCCCAATTCTATTCAATACCTCCTCATTAGTTATGTGATCTACCCATCTAATCTTCAGCATTCTTCTGTAGCACCACATTTCGAAAGCTTGTATTCTCTTCTTGTTCAAACTATTTATCATCCATGTTTCACATCCATACATGGCTACACTCCATACAAATACTTTTAGAAACGACTTCCTGACACTTAAATCTATACTCGATGTTAATAAATTTCTCTTCTTCAGAAACACTTTGCTTGCCATTTCCAGTCCACATTTTATATCCTCTCTACTTCGACCATCATTAGTTATTTTGCTCCCCAAATAGCAAAACTCCTTTACTACTTTAAGTGCCCCATTTCGTAATCTAATTCCCGCAGCATCACCCGATTTAATTCGACTACATTCCGTTATCCTCGTTTTGCTTTTGTTGATGTTCATCTTATATCCTCCTTTCAAGACACTGTCCATTCCGTTCAACTGCTCTTCCAAGTACTTTGCTGTCTCTGACAGAATTACAATGTCATTGGCCAACCTCAAAGTTTTTATTTCTTCTCCATGGATTTTAATACCTACTCCAATTTTTCTTTTATTTTCTTTACTGCTTGCTCAATATACAGATTGAATAACATCAGGGAGAGGCTACAACCCTGTCTCACTCCCTTCCCAACCACTGCTTCCCTTTCATGCCCCTCGACTCTTATAACTGCCATCTGGTTTCGGTACAAATTGTAAATAGCTTTTCCCTCTCATTATTTTACCCCTGCCACTTTTAGAATTTGAAAGAGAGTATTCCAGTCAACATTGTCAAAAGCTTTCTCTAAGTCTACAAATGCTAGAAACGTAGGTTTGCCCTTCCTTAATCTAGCTTCTAAGATAAGTCGTAGGGTCAGTATTGCCTCACGTGTTCCAATATTTCTACGGAATCCAAACTGATCTTCCCCGAGGTTGGCTTCTACTAGTTTTTCCATTCGTCTGTAAATAATTCGTGTTAGTATTTTGCAGCCGTGACTTATTAAACTGATAGTTCGGTAATTTTCACATCTGTCAACACCTGCTTTCTTTGGGATTGGAATTATTATATTCTTCTTGAAGTCTAAGGGTATTTCACCTGTCTCATACATCTTGCTCACCAGATGGTAGAGTTTTGTCAGGACTGGCTCTCCAAAGGCCGTCAGTAGTTCCAATGAAGTGTTGTCTACTCTCGGAGCCTTGTTCGACTCAGGTCTTTCAGTGCTCTGTCAAACTCTTCACGCAGTATCGTATCTCCCATTTCATCTTCATCTACATCCTCTTCCATTTCCATAATATTGTCCCCAAGTACATTGCCCTTGTATAGACCCTCTATATACTCCTTCCATCTTTCTGCTTTCTCTTCTTTGCTTAGAACTGGGTATCCATCTGAGCTCTTGATATTCATACAAGTGGCTCTCTTATCTCCAAAGGTCTCTTTAATTTTCCTGTAGGCAGGACCGGTGTTACCCCTAGTGAGATAAGCCTCTACATCCTTACATTTGTCCTCTAGCCATCCCTGCTTAGCCATTTTGCACTTCCTGTCGATCCCCTTTTTGAGACGTTTGTATTCCTTTTTGCCTGCTTCATTTACTGCGTTGTTATATTTTCTCCTTTCATCAATTAAATTCAATATTTCTTCTGTTACCCAAGGATTTCTACTAGCCCTCATCTTTTTACGTACTTGATCCTCTGCTGCCTTCACTACTTCATCCCTCAGAGCTACCCATTCTTCTTCTACTGTATTTCTTGCCCCCATTCCTGTCAATTGTTCCCTTATGCTCTCCTGAAACTCTGTACAACCTGTGGTTTAGTCAGTTTATCCAGGTCCCATCTCCTTAAATTCCCACCTTTTTGCAGGTTCTTCAGTTTTAATCTACAGTTCATCACCAATAGAATGTGGTCAGAGTCCACATCTGCCCCTGGAAATGTCTTAAAATTTAAAACCTGGTTCCTAAATCTATGTCTTACCAATATATAATCTATCGGATACCTTCTAGAATCTCCAGGATCCTTCCATGTATACAACCTCCTTTTATGATTCTTGAACCAAGTGTTAGCTGTGATTAATTTTTGCTCCTGGCAAAATTCTACCTAATGGCTTCCTTTTTTCATTTCTTACCCCCAATCCATATTCACCTACTATGTTTCCGTCTCTCCCTTTTCCTACTCTCGAATTCTAGTCACCCATGACTATTAAATTTTCGTCTCACTTCACTACCTGAATAATTTCTTTTATCTCATCATACATTTCATCATCTGCAGAGCTAGTTGGCATATAAACTTGTACTGCTGTAGTAGGCATGGGCTTCGTGTCTATCTTGGCCACAATAATGCGTTCACTATGCTGTTTGTAGTAGCTTACCCACACTCCTATTTTTTTATTCATTATTAATCCTACTCCTGCATTACTCCTATTTGATTTTGTATTTATAACCCTGTATTCACCTTACCAAAAGTCTTGTTCCTCCTGCCACCGAACTTCACTAATTCCCACTATATCTAACTTTAACCTATCCATTTCCCTTTTTAAATTTTCTAACCTACCTGCCCGATTAAGGGATCTGACATTCCACGCTCTGATCCATAGGTCGCCAGTTTTCTTTCTCCTGATAATGACGTCCTCTTGAGTAGTCCCCGTCCGGAGTTCAGAATGGTGGGGACTATTTTACCTCCGGAATATTTTACCCAAGAGGACGCCATCATCATTTAACCATACAGTAAAACTGCATGCCCTCGGGAAAAATTACGGCCATAGTTTCCCCTTGCTTTCAGCCGTTCGTAGTACCAGCACAGCAAGGCCGTTTTGGTTTGTGTTACAAGGCCGGATCAGTCAATCATTCAGACTGTTGCCCCTGCAACTACTGGAAAGGCTGCTGCCCCTCTTCAGGAACCACACGTTTGTCTGGCCTCTCAGTAGATACCCCTCCATTGTGGTGTCACCTACGGTATGGCCATCTGTATCGCTGAGGCACGCAAGCCTCCCCAACAACGGCAAGGTCCATGGTTCATGGGGGGGAACTGAAGTATATGATTACAAAATGGTTTCTCATTTCCTTTTTTAAAAAAATGGCAGTATAGGTACTTCTCTTGTATGCAAGCACATACAACCTTGGGGTACTTTTTACAATTTTTCACAATCGAGACCATAGTCAAACTTGTCCTGTACTTCTGCAAAAATGCCTGGAATTACTACATTACTGCTGATGAGTTCATCCAGAGTTGCAGTTCACCCAAAGTTGTTGGAAGGGATCCACCTAAATTGTTTTACAAATCCCCACCAGAAAAGAACACATACTATGAGATCAGGTGACCTTAGAGACCAACGGTGCATTGTGAACTTCTGTGCCCTCCTTACACTGTCGAATATGCAATGGCGTACTCTCAACAAAAATCGTTCTGTACAGTCGTAACTGAATCACACCTGTTGAAACTAAGAATGTGAAATACATTTTCTTGTTGGTTTATCACCATCACCCACTGAGTAATGATGAAGTGAGCAAGCTAAATGCCCCTCAGAGGCCCCTACCAGCAAACATACAAACTGGCAACTTATAACTATTTCCTAGATAAACTTTTAACATCAGTCGACCAAGATAGCATTCTTTCTCAGCTCATGTAACAAGTGCAACTGTTATTTGACCCTGTGGATCATTATTTTTTATATATGAAGGAATGTAATTAAAACTGAATTTACTCCAGGAATATTTCATGGTTTTGCTGTCCAGCAAACCCTCTCAATTTCAGTACATAAAGTAAAATTTACCCCATATTTCTATCATCATTCAAGTAGAATGTATATTCCTGTGAAAGAGGATGACTTTCTTTGAAACATGAGTGTACAGAGAGAACTGAATGAATTCACATATTTGAATCATGGTGCTCTGCAGCTTACATGAATTTCAGAGATGACCTTTAATTCCAAGGAACATCTCTCAACTGCATTAAAAACATTATTAGATAGGTAACATGTTTGTAGGTTCCTTATCAACTTTATTTTTTTATGGTTGCTTGATAAGTTTTATAGACAAAAGATTTGCAACTGATCAATTATTCTTGTGTATTATACCCTTCATCAGTTTCCTTGATAGTGGGCTGAACCTGAAAGGGGTGGTGGTTTCCTTAGTAAGGGATTAGACTATTAGCTTTAGTTGGTCGCAAAATAATCACAAATGTGAATGAAAAAATGTTAGGTAATATGTGCTCCCTCCACAATGGTAGCAGTTTGCAATTGGACCATTTCTGTGTCAGCATGCTTCGTGAATCAAGGACAATTGCCTAATTGTTCAAAGTACATCGGATGAATTTTTTTTGTACCATCTACTCAAGAGTCACATCTTGAACGCCATCAAATTTCTATTTAATGAATTGTCTGTGAATTGTATGCCAAATCAAATAATAGTAGTTGTTGTTGTTGCTGTTATTGCAGTTGTACTAATAGTAGAATGGTGGTTTATATTCTATTGGTTACATGCCTAACATCATTTTAACAGACAGCAGTGGGTGCCCCAACACATTTGACTTCATAATGCAGCAAATCTTATGACAAAAAGTGGGGTTATGATGCAGTGGAAAGTGTCATGTTGGAGAAAATAACAGAATCCCAGGGACAAAAAGTGTGCATAAATGAAATAAGAAAGCTGAAAATATGTTCAAAAACTAAAAGGATGGTCCTGATACTCAAGAGGCACGTGTTTTGTGATCGTATTATTTGTTAGCCATTTTATAACAATTTGAACTCGTCCTACGTATACAGCAGAACCAGTTAACTCACCAGCTTAATGAAAAACACTACATATGCTGCTGAGATGGACCGCCTGTTGCTGGACATACATCATTACAATAATACAGTGTTGTTGTTGTTGTTATTTCCAGTGTCATGTAGGGAATTCCTTAGTTTTCTTTTCTTTTTGTTATGTTATAATAGATATTCCTGTATGTTCGTAATATTTATTTAATATATATTTACTGTTTACTTTCAATGTATGTTGGTATACTGCACTGTCTTCATTTTACTCCCATCTTTCATATCTCGCCTCCCTTTGTCTTTGTCTTATTCTCCTCCTCCTCCTCCTCCTCCTCCTCTCATGGACTGTGGACCTTGCTGTGTTTGGGTAGCTCGTGCATCTGAGTCATACAGATAACCACATCCTAGGTGTGTTTCTTGAGAGACCACACTAGATACAGTTCCTGAAGAGGGATAGCAGCCTTTTCAGTTGTTGCAATAGCAGTGGTCTGGGTTATTAATTGATGTGGCATTTGAACACTAGTCACTAGGTCTTGGATATATTGGTACTGCAGTATGGGCAAAAGCAAGGGCAAACTAAAGCCATTATATTTAATGATGACATTCAGTGCAAGTGTATCAGTTAGTGATGCTGTCATCTTCATGGGTATTTCAGAGACATTTATAATAATAATGTTAATAGAGCAAGGTAATAGTAGTACCACATACATGGTTCAGTATTGAAACAATGAACCCTTCCATGTCAGAAAGTCTTTCAGTTGCAATGGGTTCTCATATGAAAATATTTACATGCCTATCAATTACTGTTCAAAAGAAATGGTGAGATTTGCTTCACCTTATCTGATAACTGTGGTCTAAAAGTCTAATGGAGATTAGGATTTAATATCCTGTGAGAGATGTTTAATAACTTCATAATGAAGGGCATCTAATATCTGCTATTTAATTCTATTAAGTTAGCACGATGGCCAGAATTATGGTGTACCAAAGTAGCTCTTGGATTTTTAACAGCTCTAATCAAATTAGACAAGAAACCTACAAAAATTCCATTGTTACTTAAAAAAAAAAATTGCCACATGTGAAACTAGTTTTCGTATTGTCTTTCGAAGGTAACACATCTCAATTATAAACCATTATTGATAACATTAAAGTTATTCATAGATGTTGTCAATGGCTTTATAGATCATTGTGGATAAATTAGTGGTAGTTTGTTGGATTATTAAATTATAGAATAGTACCAGAGTGATCTGCATATGTCTAAGCATTGAGGTCTACTGAACTAACAAACAGTGTGGAACCTTATAACTTGGCAGGCTAACTGTATTGCGATTTGGACACAATTAAAACCTTATTGCAAAATTGAGTGTGAGCCACAAGCAGTATGGGCTGTGGGCCTATCCATTAAAATTGTATGTACCCTTAGAGCTAATCCAGTTTAAGCAGGATGATAGTGCTGTACTTTGTCACATTGATAATGTAAGGTCCAAGTTTCAATCACACCTTTTTTCCCTGTGTGAGATTCAGTTGTCGAGCACAAAACATTTACACATTAGCTATACTATATATGTTCATCGTGTTTGGATGTTGCCTGTTACCCAATGGAGGTAGTTGTGTTTTCTTTGGTACTACGCAGAGGAAAAATTCATTTTTGCTAAACAATGTAACAGTATTTAACCAATTCAGATTGCTAAAAATGTGCTGTAGCTTCCAAAACAAGCCAACAAAATACGCATCATATGTGCTATTTGTAAAGGAGACATTTTTTGGCACTCTCATTTTCTCTGACTTTTATTTGCTTATAAATTGGTATAGGGTTACTCCCAGATTTTAAATCCTCGTGTTCTTTCTTCAGGAGAGAAGAAAAGTAGTAGTTGGAGAAGTTGGAGTGGGAGAACTCAAATTAAGAGGGACTCACTGTGTCTTGCACAAGAAAAGGAGCAAAGATGAAGGAAATTTTGTCAGTATAGGAAGCCAAATATAGTTTATCAGGAAGTACTGTGTCAGATTCAGCTCAACGACAATAGAATGAGAAATGAATAGATGTATAGAAGAATAAAATAAAATGACAGTGGTGCGAATAAAACTAATGAAGGGTAATAAATGGAGTAAAATCATTAAATACATTGTAAACAAACTCCATTGTATGAAGAAAGCCAAGAACAAGTAGGCTAAAAAGATTTGGTTTTGAAGGGTGGTGGGACAATGTGATATGTTCTAGAGCAAGTTCCCATATCCGAAGATTAGGGAAGGTAGTGCTAATTGGAAGTATTCAAAGTGTCCATTTGCTCATAGTTGCACTTGAGGTAAGATCATTTAACAGGTGTTTTAACAATAATTATTTTTATTTTTTGAAGATGAGAACTTCTGTATTTTGGCTAGCAGCATATAATGGTATATAACTTTCCATGAACATTTGCATGTTACTAGCTTTTCTGATGTTTGCTTTGCAAATTTGGTCTCAGGTGCATCAGATATAGCACAATGGACAATTAGAATCTTTCCATTCCATCCTCTAACAAACCAAGCTCTTTTCAGCTGTAGACAGAAAGATTGCCAACCAGCTTAACAGATGAAACTTATTTTCACACATGTCATGTCTTCGGACAAAGTAGTGATACGTTTTGACCATAAATGCCAGTAGATAAGTGAACAGTATGTTGCAGCCCTTTTTAAAGACACACAAGTAATGAAAACACATATAGCTATTTCATTTAGGATCATGCAGGAGCAGATACTGCCAATGTGTCTATGAGAATACTGGACTGTTTTTATTATAGGGCAGTTCCTAGACTCAATTTTAGTTAATGCTGGCATTCAACTGAGGCATTGAAGGCCTGCATAATACTCAATGATGAAGGGTATAGGGTGCATCAGTCATTGGAAGTAGAAACTTCACTGCTAGGGAGGAGCAACAGAGGATAGGAGATTTCTTTCTGGACAAAGGCAGTGGAATAGGTGAAGCAGATGAAAGTGTAGGAAAAGTTATTATAGGTATCAGGGTGTTCATGTGTTTTGAGCCAAAAGTTGAAAAGTCTCAGTTTTCTGTACAATTACCAAATTTTACTGCCTGCAACCAACATTGGCTGTTACTTTTTGGAGAGTCCATATTTCAGTACAAGCCAAGAAAAATATTTCTGCTTTCAACAGATGTGGTGAAATTTAGGGGGGGAAAAAAGGCTTGGGCTTACATTGAGCATATCAGCAATGTACCTTTCATCACATGTGCAAGTGCAAACATAAATGCTAACCATAATAAAGAAAATTGATCACACTATATATATATATGACATACAGAACAGTCTTGGAATTTGTGTTTATAAGCAAAATCCTAATTTCATATCACAAATTAGCTTACAGAAATTAGTAGGATCATTTATTCGATTTTAAATAATGGTTGTACAATTTAGGATACAGACTATACAATATTTTAATTTTTCTGTTGATATACTGCATAACGTATCATCACACCTTTTAATGTTTTGTTTCAGTATGATGGAACATTTGCAGATCATCTGGAAATGTTTATACAGTTGGGTTATGTTGTTTTATTTTCATCTGCGTTCCCTATGGCTGCCTTCTGTGCTCTGCTGAACAATTTGATCGAGATCCGTAGTGATGCATTCAAATTGTGCTTTATATTTCAAAGACCATTTGGTCAGAGAGTGTCAAACATTGGTACTTGGCAGGTATGTGTTAGGTTGTATGATGCTTATGTTCAAGTAACTATGAATTAATAGCTAACAAAAAAATTTTCCCACTGCAGAATGCCATGGAGGTAATGTGCTTAATTGCTGTCTTAGTCAACTGTGCCCTTATTGGACTCTCTGGTCAAGTACACAGAATGTTTCCAGAAATGTCTACAACACAGACAATTTTGCTCATAGTTGCACTTGAGGTAAGATCTTGTAACAGCTGAATTACCTATATTTATTTTTATTTTTGAGAGATGAAAACTTTGATATTTTAGTGAGCAGTATATAATAGTGTATAACTTTCCACGAACATTTAGATGTTACTATCTTGCTTTATGTACAGAGTGCAAATTTCATCTCAGATTCATCAGACATAGTATTATGGATAATCAGAATCTTTCATTTCCATCAGCCAAGCTGTCTTCAACTCCAGACAAGGAAATCACCAACCCACTTAATAGACCCAGCTAGAAAATCAGTTCATTTTTATTCATATGTCACCTGTTGGGACAAACTATTAATATATTGTGACAACCATACATTCCAGTAGGCATGTGAACAATATACAGGGTGATTATACTTAAAGTTAAACTTTCAAAACGCTGTAGAAATAACACCACTAATCAGAATATTGTCAAATTGCAATGGAATTATGTTGGAGAAGGGGAAAACATGTGGCAGAAGAAAAAAAATTGTGAAAATTGATCAATAGATGGCGCCGTATGTGTCAAAATACTAAAATGAAAACACCTGTCATGCGCATGATCCATTGAAATTGGTTAAATATGCCAGCTACATGGCTTTTCCTTCTTTTGCGTCTGCGTCATTCGCCATGACTGACTGTATCAATGCAGGAACATGCTCTGTTTGTAAAGCTTTATTACAAGAATGATGACTGTGCACGTGTCGCTCTGCAGAAGTTCTAGACACTGAAGGGTTTGAAAAAATGTGTTGGTCCGATGACTGCCATGGGTCTGGAGAAAGTGATTCAAAAAGACGGGTTCTTTTGGTGTGCAACGTGGTAGAGGGAGGAAACGAATTGATTCGACGTTAGTGGAAACAGTGGCCAACCAATGCAGAAGGAGATGAGTAATGGTGTGCAAACATATAGTGCACGGAGAATTGCATGAACATTGGACGTACCCGTGAGCACGGTGAACATTGGACGTACCCGTGAGCATGGTGTGTAAAATCCTATCCTTCTGAGCTATCCATCAAAGTTACCAATGTGCACGAGTTGCTTCCTGTTGACCAGCCAGCAGGAGAGATCTTTGCTTTAGAATTTCTTGTTCACATGGAAGAGGACAATGATTGGCCGTGGAAGATTTTGTGGACAGATGAAGCCCCTCTTCCGTCTGACAGAATATGTCGATACACAGAATTGTCAAATATGGGCAACAGAAAATCCATACGCAAATCAACCAGTGCCACTCCATCCTGAAATGGTCACTGTGTAGTGCAGGTTTACAGCATCATTTATCATAGGGCCATATTTTTTTGAAGAGACAGGTGCTTCCAGTCCTGTTAACTGTACCATCACTAGTAAGCGCTATGAGTGTCTTTTGTGCAACCATGTCATTCCAGCTCTCCAACAGCATGGGTGTGTGGATGGGATCATTTTTATGCAAGATGGCACACATCCGCACATTGACAATCCAGTTAACCAGCTACTAAAGTGCCATTTTGGAAATGCTAGAATTATCAGCCGCCATTTGCCTACAGCCTGGCTGTCCCAATCACCTGATATTAATCCGAGTGACTTCTGGTTGTGGGACTATCTGAAAGAGGTTGTGTTCACTTTTCCGATTGCAAACTTAGCTGCACTGAAGGTACGCATTGCGCGACATGTTCTGAACGTGACCTCGGAAACTCTTTGATCCGTTGTCAAATGTGCTGTTTTTCAATTTCAACTTGTAGAAATGGCGGACAGCATATTGTACATGTTTTGTGCCAGTCACATTGAAATTAATAATTTTATTTGATTTTTATTGATTCTGTTTATGCAGTTTTTGACCTCAAGACAATTAAAAACTAATGTGAGTGATGCTTTTTATATGGCTTTTGGCCTCAGGACAATTAAAAACCGACGTGATTGGTGCTTTTTATGCAGCTTTTGGCCTCAGGACAATTAAAAACTGAGGTGAGTGATGCTTTTTATGCGGCTTTTGGCCTCAGGACAATTAAAAACTGAGGTGAGTGATGCTTTTTATGCAGGTTTTGGCCTCAAGATATTAAAACCCAATTTTTCCCATCCAAAGTGATGTGACCTTGCCGTGGCGGATGTAACTAACAGTATCACACCTGTACACCCATGCAAACTGAGTAGTACAGTTTGTTTAACCTCAAACTTACACCTTGGGCATTGTTGTATGATTCATTTGTCATTTGCAGTTGACCGCTATTAAATTATGATGCTTACAGCACCATCTATTGCTACATTTTGTAACTATTTACTATTTAGTCTGCCGTTCATTTTTCCACATTCTTCGATAATATTCCATTGTAATTTGATGTCATTCTGACCTGTGCTGTTATTTCTATGGTGGTTTGAAAGTTTGACTGTAATTATAATCACCCTATCTTGCAACCATTTTTAAAGAAATAATAAATAATGAAAAGCCCTGTGGTTATTTTATGCAGGAAAATACAAGACCACATACTGTCAATGTGTCTGTGACAATCTTACAGAGTATTTTTGGTTATAGGATATTTCCTAGGTTTAGTTTGAGTTAACGCACAGCTCTGTAAACAGATGTTGTTGACACACAACTCTAGAGCGCTGCACTGTGTGAAAATTTTCTGGGACTTCTTTCTAAGGATGCACCTAACTCGTCTTTATTTATTCCCATTTAAAATGTGTGAACAACATTCCTGAACATCACATACTGGTATGCACAAATTTTGAGAACACTTCAAATTCAGTTTCAACAAAATCTGAACTAACAGGTCTCGAGTAAGAAGGCATACATTCAACACACATTAGTCTACTGCAGCATATGTTCATCAATGCTACAGCTTTGTTTAGGTTTCATCTGGATAGTGAGAAATTCATAATTGAAGGGGGAGTCAGGGAAAAGAATTATGTATTGGATCATAAGTTGAGATTTGTTGTGTTACTTCTTGGTGTTCCTCACATTTCAGCAACACTGACGATGTTGACTTGGTGTTCATGGACTGCTCTTGAAGTGCTTTCTTTGTGATGTTTCCTAATTGGAATCTCATAGAAACTCTTATGACTGGTAAAGTATCCAAATTATCATAGAATCTTTTGCTGTCCTACAGGATTCAACAGATTTGTAATGAATCGTATATATTTATCAAAAAAGTCAGTTGTTTAACATATGTATTCTGTTTTGTGTAAGAGAAAGTTAGTTCCTACTCAATCTGTTTGTTCAACACTTCATGGCACAGTTGTAAACTGCCTTTGGCATATAATCAGTACTTCACATGCTTGATCATTCCATTAGAAAAAGTAATACCAGTACAATTTCTTTAGGGAAGGATCGATTTTGGCATCTAATTATTATGCAGAATTGAGCTGCTTATCAGTAAATACTTACTCATCATCATATGACACCACTGCAAACCTTTCTGCTTGAGGTGAGCAGAGAAAAGCAGCTTTCCAAGTAGCATGTCATGGGTTCACTGAACTCAAGGAATACCCATTTATCTATCATACTCCTGAGGGGGAGGGGGGGGGGGGGTGAAAAAAAAATCAAAAACATGGAGGACATTGTGAAGGAAAGGAGGTAACTGAGTTTGAACAAGACAGTGTGGAAATCAAATCTTCATTTTGAAACAACAAACCTATTTTACCCTGACTCATCTACTTCTGAATATCCTTTTAACTATCTCTGAATTGTGTATTTAAAATATGGATTTGCCCTTCCTGTAAATGATTTCTCGGTGAATTTTAGGTTCATTCATACCATATTTTACGGACTATTAGCCACTACAGATAAGATGCAGCTTAATTTTTAAGAATTTTTTGAAATAAGATTTTTACCATTTTTATCATTAGATTTTAAAGCTAGACTTTAAATAAATTCTTAGTTTGCAAAACTGAACTGATCTTTAAAATCCTTGAAAATTGTGAGCTGAACTTTCTTCTTCTTCTACTTTTTCTTCCTTCTCTTTGTTGTTATTGTTGTCCTTTTCTTTTACTAAATTCTGACATTAATGTATTCTGTCATGCAAGTGTTTGCTTCACTGCCATCGAGGGTGTTACTTATGCCACACTTTTTGAAAGATTTAACTATAATGTCTTCAGTCACTCTAGACCACAACTGTTGTATCCACTGACACTTGTTTGATTGTCGGTTGTTTCAAAACTCCCTTCAGCAGGAATTCACGTTGGTTCCATCCATCATCCATAGTCCATTAGTTCACTGGCACCGTAGACTGCAATTATGCTCACAGGCTAGAAAGTGTTCTGAGTTTGTAATGGTGGGGTGAGAGGGAGACAGTCCTAACAGGCTTGTGAATCCCTGGAACTCATATTTGTCACATCGGTGCACTGCTGCTACCAGTTGAATCCCAATGTTGCCTGATAGAGATAGCCTTCCTACAGCGTCAAAAATATGGCCATTTTTGAGACTGGCAGGAATTTTATATCCACTGCTGGACATTCTGGACATTTTTATATTAATTTCAAGTACAAGGTGCACATGACTTTTGGAGCCAATTTTTCAAAGAAAGAAATGTGTCTTATAGTCCATAAAATACGGTACGCAGTGCACCCATATACTCAGATTTATAATAATTTCTGGCAACAGCCACTTCCAGCTAACACAAGAGTTCTCACCTGTTTCCCCATAGAGCTTTTTATTTTAACAAATGTAGAAACAATAGCCAGCCCATTATTTTCAGGTTGCTGCTTCATTCTATTCACAGTGTGTGATACATGTTGTAACTGCTTTTTACAGCACATCATGTTAATACTGCGATTCCTAATAAGCTGTGCTATCCCTGATGTCCCTGAATGGGTTGCTACAGAGATGGCAAAAGTTGAATTTGCTCGTAGAGAGGCTTGTCGTCGACTGTCTTCCACAACAGCCTCCACTCCAGCACGAGATTCAGCAGTCAGTGCACCGAGCACCGTCATTGGCCGGTAAAATACGTTTCTTTAATACTTTTACTAAATTCTGACATTTATGTATTCTGTCATGCAAGTGTTTGCTTTTCAGTTTTGTAGTTTCCCCAGCAAATGATGAAAACAAGGAAATGGATCAGGAAGGAACTGTTGAGGAGACTGAAGCTGCAGAAACTGGGCATCAGTTTACCGAGATTGCTGCAAAAGCTGTTCCAGATGGAAGTGCTGCTTCTGCAGGAACACCTGATAGTTTACCATCCCCTACTTTGCCCAAAAGTATGAACAAGAGGGCATCACCTCATGAGTGGTTATCCCCTGAAGGGGAACCACTCGGGTATCACCTTACCATAGGGCCTCACGGAGTGGACTGGGTTCGACATCTTGGTCTTGAAGGAAGTAGAAAATCCTGTGATTCAGAGACTGTAGCAGGTGGATCAGGTGAAAATCTAGCAACTCACCGGAGCACTGACTGCATAGTGACACCTAAAGAACTTACTGCGTCCTCTGATTCCGATCTTCTACGTTCTGCCCCTCCTTGGGCATCCACTCATCCTCGCCCCAAATTCCGCTTTTCCCCAGAAAAGTCTGAACAGAAGGAAATGTCTTTATCAGATAGTAGCCGCACTGTGTCAAGTCAGGAGGGAGATGAGACTGTGGTAAAACCTGAAGAAGCAGCAGCTGCGAAGAAAACTAGAGTGAAACAGAGTCTGATGAAAAGGGCTCGTAGTGTAGCAATCTTCTCTCTCAAGCTCAAGGAAAGACGAGCTGCTAGAGAAGCGAAGGAAGCAGAAATGAGAGCAAAGGAGAAGTGGACACCACCTGCCACTGTTGGAGGAGAACTGTCTTGTATTCCCATAGAAAAACTCATCTCAGTGGATGATGTTGCTGTCGATCTCCAAAGACGCAAAAATCAGAATTCTGGAAATATGTAGCGCCTACTTCCATCATCTTCATTGTTTGTATGGTACTTATGTCATCAGTTTTAATTTAGTCTCTCCTGTTGAGTACTTCCTATAGATGAAACTTACTGTAACTTAATGTATGTAGTCTTTACTGCTCTATAAACTTGTCTATATTTCAGTTGGTATGATCGTACAGTCCATACATACAGATAGAATGGTGTCTGTGTTGTATCTACCCCATATGCTGTACAATAATCTTTCAGTGTGCTTCACATTGTTGTATATTTAAAAGAAAAGAAAAGTGTTACAAAATATTAGTTAAATTATGTGAACATTAGAAAATGCTTTTATGTCTCAAATGTAATGAGTTATTTATTTGTTTGACCGAAGAGACACAAAGTAAAATATATTCCAGAACAGATTTTCAGTAAAACTGTCAAATAGCTCCATTGAGCTGTAATAGTATGTGAATTGTTTTCATTTTTCCATGTGTGGGTAGAGGTAAAAGTATCATCAGCGTGTAGCCTGCCATTGTCAAAGTGCTGTGTATGTGAGTGAGAAGCAGTGTAAAGCACAAGAGTATTAGATACTGTATTATGTTTTGTGCTGTATGGTTTTTCCTCATTTCTTGCTATTAGGTAATAGTTTCATGAAATAGTTGACGTTTACCGTTCGTTGCCAAGTGCCTACTGCAGTATGGAATTTAGTTTGTTGAGGTGAAGTATAAATGTATAAATACTCAAGTGTACTTAGATTCATTACACATATACTTATTCATACATTCCATTATCAATGTGAAATGTGCAAGTTATTTATATACAGTGACTCCTAAATTAAGCATGATATAATTTTGTTTATAATTGCAAATCGTGTTTCTAAAATTTTAAAATTTTTTTACTGTGAAAAATGTCTCGTTAATAACTGCATTGAATAAAGAAGACTTTTAAAATAATGATCCTAAAAGCTATTTTCTTACATGAGCGAAAATACTTTTGTAATACACAAAGGTTTTGTTGAAAATGCTATAAATGTTTTTCCTTTTCATAAGTACAATTCATATTTATTTTATATTTAAGATTCTGTGAAATTGCAAATATTTTTATGAATAATCATCTCATCATTGAAACCATCCAGCACATAATTCCTGCATATATATTTAACTACAGTAAAGCAAAAAAATATTTTGATCATAACGTAAGGTCTTAGTAACCCTTTTAGACATATCCGACATGAGCAAACGATTTAGAATAACAAAGTGGTGTAATTTAAGATGCACACATTCAACAATTGAATGCAGTGATCAAAGTATGAGTCTGCTGCAGTGTTCACATTTTGTTGTAATATGTTATATTTTGGAAATGCAGAATAAAGATTTTAGTAAACTTGTTTGCATATTGCACGTTTTTGGTGTTATTTAACAGGATCAGCCCTTCATAAGTTAGTACATTATCAATAAAGACTAAATAAATGGATCGC
Organism: Schistocerca americana; assembly: GCF_021461395.2. NCBI lineage: Eukaryota > Metazoa > Arthropoda > Insecta > Orthoptera > Acrididae > Schistocerca > Schistocerca americana. Next base: position 488,094,469 of record NC_060123.1, read on the forward strand.
TTCATTCACCATGCATCACTATCTAAATTTTTATCACTCTACATAGTAGTCATAGTATGGTATATTGGGACACTGAGTGCATTAAAAAGTTGGTTTTTTACATTGAAGTTTAAGTAAAATACATTGTAGGCAGAAATGTAGGAGAGGTGTGATTGCATGATGAGAAACAAACAAGACATAGCAACTATGTTGTTATGTATTCAGTTCAACATACAGCATTTCACAATACCAACCATATTAAAGATTATGCTTTATCGCAGGCATATATTTTACAATGTTTAGAAGTCCATATCCTAAGTGGGAGTCAGTGTTGCAGGAACACACAATATACTGATGAACTACCATAACTTTAGACACCATAAGATGAGCAACATAACAAGTGAAGTGTAACAAAATTATCAAAATTTCTTCTTTTAGCTTTTAGAATATTTTTTGAGCTAACTGTTAATAATATATGTCGAAACACCTTTACTTATTTTCCAGTTATCTTTGAAAACTATCTAGAAGCCTCTGAATACAGAATAAGCCCAATTACTCATGGTAATAAAGCTTCCCTGATTAACACAGTTAATAACTGAAGGTGCTTCCGAAAATATAAGCAAAATGCAGTACAATAACAAGAAGAGAAATTTCGAGAAAGAATCTTTAAACATGGCATGATAACATGAAGAGAAATTTCCAGAATGAATGTTTCACTTACCTCCAGAGTTTGTACTATTTTGAAACTTCCTTGTAGGGTTTAACCATGTGCCAAATCAAGACTTGGAATGCAGAACCTTGTCTTGCCTGCATCATAGTCCATAATTCAGCCTAGAAAGTTACCAAACAGTGCTCATACTTGTTCATAGTGAAATATTCATTCTCAAAATAACTTCTTAGGTAGCAGAAAAGTTTCTTTGCCATATCCTTTCTCCTAGGACTATTAGTCCAGCAAGTTATACAGGACTTCCCAAAAATTTGGGAGCTAGGAGATGATATAAAACTGTGAGCTTGGTTTGTGAGTCATGCCTGGATAGCTCAGTCAGTAAGAGCATTGCCTGCAAAAGGCAAGGTTTCGAGTTTGAGCTCCAGTCTGGCACACAGTTTTAATCTGTTAGGAACCTTCAAGAACAGAAATGTCAGTTATTTTTCAGTTTTTAGAATAAAAATTAACAAAGTTTCAAGTCTCAGAGTTAATTCTTCAAAAATTTTCTTTTGATTCATTGCTATTCTCTTCAAGGATTTTTTTATTTTATTTCCTTGGTATTTTGGAGCTCACGGTGGTTGCATGTATTCTGCATCCTGCAGTAATCCACTGTATGTCACTTATAATTTGTAAATTCCTCTTAAATAATGTTCAGAAGCTCAGTGTGTCAGTTTGGTACTAGTACATTAAAAATTGTTGAACTGATCCAAATGAAAATAAATACATTTCACATACTAAACTAGTGCTGTAAGTCTGTACTATGTTACGTAGATAACAATGAAGGAGAGGGGAGACAAGAAGTTACTGGATACTAATGCAGTTGATTAATTTACAAGTAATGCATCAAGAACTTCACCTTGTATAAAACTAAACACCTGCATGCAACAGAGAGTTAAAGAAACCTTGACTTCCCATCATTTTCTATCATAAAAATAATTGGAATTCCAGAAGATGTTATAAATGAGTTATTGCATCTCACTGGGGAGTGTTGCAGGAGTCATCTGATAATTCATCCTTTTTTTGTATGCAGCCTGATAACACTAAATAACATGTAACTTTTGTAAACTGACCCTTTTTCCTCAAATTTTACTCCTTACAACTCATTCCAACATGTACTGCACCCTCTCCACTTCACTCTGCCTCCCACTACCCTGCTCCTCCATCCCCAACATCAATTCCGTCTCTCTCTCTCTCTCTCTCTCTCTCTCTCTCTCTCTCTCTCTCTCTCTGCCATCTCCTTCCCCTCAATCTCTCTCCCTATTTCATTTCTTTCTTTTACTTCCTGATTATATTGCCTCCTTTTCATACCTCTTAGACACAAACTGCATGTTTTAGTAATGGACTTTAACATCAAAATGTTATCAACTTCCACATACTGAAAATTATTAATGGAATTGAAATCTTTGTTGTGGCTCTGCGGAAGTTTCACCTGTTTCAGAATGATTGTTATGTAAGTACATAAGTTTTCCCTTCCATTCCATTGTTGGCTGTGGTCAGTAATACATATCCACTATTGCAGTAGTAAATAAAGCTTCCAGTAGCAGTTTCTTTGTAATGGAGATAATTTAGCTTTCACCGTGCTTTAATGTACAACAGTAGAGCTTCCTCACATTTCGCTGAAAGAGGTAGTGTTAGTTGTATGAACTGCACAGTCTCTGTAATTTTTATTTGTTTTATTTATTTATGCTTCTTATTGTGTATCCTCTCTGCAACTGAATTACATTTAATACTGCCTCATAAGTAAGTGTGAGAGCCGTGCAAATTACAGGCTGCTGGTCGAACCCAAATTGGGTACAAAGACCATTTGTGGAATAGTTTTGTGCAGCTAAAATGGACATATTTAACATAAGTCACACTATCAAATAAGAATAATCCTTTAAGTAAATTAGTTGAGAATTTTCTTTTTGTATACATTAGTATAATGATGGTCCAAAGTAATCATAACACTGTTTTCTTCCTTTTCCATATCCTTTCTCAGTGCCTCAGATACAGTTTTTAGAGATACAGTTTTTAGAGTGACACCTTTTTGTTACTTGGCTTTCAGGCAAAATTTGTGTTTCATATGTTGTACTTGACCATTTGATATGTAGCAGAGAAATTAAATCAACAGGTGGGACTGAAATTACAATGTAAAGCTGTAGGTAAAAAATTGCCTTGGCAACTGTGTACTTAAAAAAAAGGACAATTATTTATCCCTTTGAATATTAACAATGTAGAAAGTGAATGTTAGAGGTAATTGTAAGCTAAAGGCATTCTCCATCACATGGATTGATTTATGACAACTTCTTATCATTTATCTCCCTATTACAAGCAACAGAAACCTTTATTTACTTCCTAAATCAGTTTACTGTTAAGTAAATAATGCTCTCTGTTTTATTACAATTCATTTTCTCATATTTATGAATTTTCAGGTAATGGTTGTGTGTGAACATGACATTTCAATGTGGTATTTTATTTGTTCCTTATTACAGTGGCCTTGGGCATCAGTAAAAGAAGACCTAGTGATCAAGAAAATGGAATCATCTTTGTTACCAAAACTTTAAATAAATTGTAAGCAAGGGTTTTTAACAAAGAGCCAAATATGTCCAGTAAGCGCATAGTCCTGATTTTCTAATGGGAACTGCTAAGGAGTAAGCGGGACATTTTGGTCTGTCATATTATTTGAGATAACACAGGATAACTCAAGTTCATTATTATGTTCTTCCACAGAATTAAAATTTTCAGTTGTCTTAAAGTGTCCTATTCTTGCTTCTTCAATTTTTTACTTTATATGATGAATTATTTATCATATGCCCAGGATTCTGAAACAAGTATCATAAAACGATGTCTCTGTATCTACGTAGTAAAACATTATAAGGACTGCCTATTCAAATTTAAAATACATATCAACTGCAAAATACCCTTAAAAGTAAGGGACCTATTGTGAAAACCATTTGCAGGAGCTTAGTTCAGAAGATAAATATTCTCATTTCACTTATTTTTGGCATTTTGTACTCTGTATTGTTGTTTTGAGAAGGCTTCTCCTTTGATTTCTTAATATTAATTAAAACTTCACAGCCATTTGTCAGTCATTGCAGTGTATTTTTTTCAGTTCTTGGATGTACTTGGTTTCTGAGCTTCCTTCACTTTTTTAGTGTGAATGGCTGCAAGATAATTTTGCAAATTCATAAAATGCAATCAGAATATCAACAAATATTATATTGGTGTGTGTCATTTGTAATAATACAATTCTGCCTGTTATTCTTCTTGCAGAATTTAAAACACATTCATATATGTTGTGCAGGGATTGTGGCTTGTTTAATAGATTAAACCAGAGTTAATTGGGTCTACACCAAAGACACACTTCAAAACTCATATAAGTTTGTTCAAAATTTATTCCTGCTGAACATCAATATTTATTGGAAAAAACGTACACACACACATTCAACAATCATGCATCTGTAAAATATACACATATAAAAAAGTAAACAGTAACTTACATTAAGACTTATCAGAGAGATCTTTTCTCCAGTATCTAATTGCCTTTATTCAGACCAATATTTTCTCTTCAGTACTCTGCATAAGATGTCTGTGTTTTGATACAAGATTTCTGAAACTGTTAGATATGTTTCAATTTTAGTACACCTGTAAACAGTAAATGAGTGAGAAATGGATCGGCTGGGTAGCCACAAAGCTGTTAGTGTGTGTCTGTATTGTCACATGCAGCCAGGTCTTGAAATAAATACCTGCACACAGTGTCTAAATTGGTTTTAGTACCTATTTGAAAGAGCACTTACTAGTAATTCATCACAGAATGTCATGGAAATTGTAAGCATTGGAATACTTTTTTATTAAAAATTCTAAGTATCATGATGCTATGACTCTTGAAACTGCTGTACCTTTTCCAATATAAGTAAAATATTTTGATATGTTAGGCTGTGTTATTTTAAGTGTTTGTAGGTTCAGTGTCACAGTTTCACTGCTAGGAGCTTTCACAGGAATGATTACTCTTCAGGTTGTTGAACAGTCATATAATAATGTGATGATAAAATCCCAACACTCAAATCAAAAAACTTTGTTCTGAATAGCCATGATGGATGTTTGACATTCTCATCTTGAAATGAAGAGGGCATAAAACACATCTTGTTTGAGTGTGTAAGATGATCAATGGAAAGTCAGTGAATTTGTAAGACTGTGTGTAAGTTTGACTTGTTAACTACGTGCTCACCTAATGGCAAGTGTATCATGTGCAAGCCTCTTCATCTCTGCATAACTACTACAACCTACATTCATTTGCTTTACTCACTTTAGCTGAATTGGCTGTCCCCATGCTCTCTCTCTCTCTCTCTCTCTCTCTCTCTCTCTCTCTCTCTCTCTCTCTCTCTCTCTCTCTCCGTTGCCAAATTGATGATTCCTTATGGTTCAGAATGTGTCTTATCAACTGACCCCATATTTTGGTCAAGTTGTGCCATTCTTTTCTTCCCAGTTCAGTTCAGCACCTCCTCATTTCGTTACATTATCTAACTGTGTGTGTATGAAATATATAAAATGTAACAACAGAGAGAGAGAATGTTTGGGGGAGGGAGGGAGGGGGGGGGGGGAGAGAGAGAGAGAGAGAGAGAGAGAGATCTGTTTGGAAGTATTAAAAACAACAGTTGTAAATTACCTGAAAGGCTATGTAAACTTGACTTGCAATGTCCTGATAAAAATTTTAAAAAAGTAGCGTCTTTAAGCACGAGTTTTCTAAATATCCCAGGAGCAGAGTTGATATGCTGAGTGTTTGAAGACAAAAAAGGCCACAACCTGACTTGCAAAAGCGTTTTTATTACTACTGCTTCCACATTTACAAAGCAGAATATTTTAATCTAACTGTATAAACAGAAAACATGGTTAACATCCCTTAACCTTCATAATTTGCAAATCTAGAATACATCAAATTGAAAGGAGAAATTCACGTACATTTTCTCTGAACTAAATGCAACCTTCTTTAAAATTGAAGTGCATTTTGCTCATAGCCATCCCAGTTTGTTATGTACGTTAGAAATACAAACAAGAGGTCATGCTGTGTTCACTATTTCCAGACTGATCGTAAATAACTTTTGTTGTCCTTCAGACAAATTTATTATCAAATTAACCTTTTGGAAAACATACTTCCAATTTCATAGCTGTTTTCATGTACTAGCAATTCATTTTGAACCATTCTCAGGAAACACACATGTGTCTTTGCAGCATGAAAGAAGTATTCATTCTGATGCAGAAGAATTGTTTTGTAGTTCAGATACAATGAAAATTTCTTCAATATATTTGCAAGCTAGTACTCTAAAATTTTGTGTAGAAAATCTTCCACAAATTTTCAAGGGACTTCTCAGATAAACAAAACAATAGAGAAAGAGTCTATACTCCATTACTCTACAAAAGAGGTGTTTGACACTGAAATGTTGGAAGCTTGTTTAATTAAGATGGCAGCATACACCGTGCAGTACATGGATCATGGCTCCTAGAAGCTTAAAGCAGACACAGGAGAGAGAGGGTGTCACTAAGCTATCACTGACATGGCCATAAACAACATAAGCATCCATATCAGAGCTGTTCACAGCTCACTTCACAGTAGCATGAAAGGAATTAGTTCGATACATTGACTACCTGGGCTGGGAGCCATGGCAGTACCTCACTCAGGTCACAGGCTCAGGTCACAGTGCGCACATTGTCGGCCACATGCTCCACAATCTCTACATCAGTATATTATCAGATGTCATTTTTATATTACAATAACTGTCACGTGTGGCCTTTCACTGAAATATGCAATGTTAATGTAAAGTGGCCTGTAGGTGCAATCTTGGATTGGCAACATTATTAGTTGGATTGACCATAGCTGTGGCTCCCTAAAGTTCCTTCTGTAGACATCTTGCTTTTCTGTTCAATAATTTATGGATAGAGTTGACAGATTAGATTAGATTAGATTAATACAAGTTCCATGGATCATGAATACGGTATTTCGTAATGATGTGGAACGAGTCGAATTTTCCAATACATGACATAATTAGGTTAATTTAACAACATACTTAAGTTAATATAACAACTTTATTTTTTGTGTTTTTAGTTTTTCTTTATTTTTTATTTTTATTTTTTAAATTTTTTTTTATTTTTTAAATTTTTTTTTTCCTTAATTTATATCTAAATATTCCTCTATGGAGTAGAAGGAGTTGTCATTCAGAAATTCTTTTAATTTCTTCTTAAATACTTGTTGGTTATCTGTCAGACTTTTGATACTATTTGGTTTGATGCTATTTGGTAAGTGACCAAAGACTTTAGTGCCAGTATAATTCACCCCTTTCTGTGCCAAAGTTAGATTTAATCTTGAATAGTGAAGATCATCCTTTCTCCTAGTATTGTAGTTATGCACACTGCTATTACTTTTGAATTGGGTTAGGTTGTTAATAACAAATTTCATAAAAGAGTATATATACTGAGAAGCTACTGTGAATATCCCTAGATCCTTAAATAAATGTCTGCTGGATGATCTTGGGTGGACTCCAGCTATTATTCTGATTGCACGCTTTTGTGCAATAAATACTTTATTCCTCAGTGATGAATTCCCCCTAAATATGATGCCATATGAAAGCAATGAATGAAAATAGGCGTAGTAAGTTAATTTACTAAGATGTTTATCGCCAAAATTTGCAATGACCCTTATTGCATAAGTAGCTGAACTCAAACGTTTCAGCAGATCATCAATGTGTTTCTTCCAATTTAATCTCTCATCAATGGACACACCTAAAAATTTGGAATATTCTACCTTACCTATATGCTTCTGATTAAGGTCTATATTTATTAATGGTGTCATACCATTCCCTGTACGGAACTGTATGTACTGTGTCTTACCAAAATTCAGTGAGAGTCCGTTTACAAGGAACCACTTAGTAATTTTCTGAAAGACAGTATTGACAATTTCATCAGTTAATTCTTGTTTGTCAGGTGTGATTACTATACTTGTATCATCAGCAAAGAGAACTAACTTTGCCTCTTCATGAATATAGAATGGCAAGTCATTAATATATAATAAGAACAACAAAGGACCCAAGACTGACCCTTGTGGAACCCCATTCTTGATAGTTCCCCAGTTTGAGGAATGTGCTGATCTTTGCATGTTACGAGGAATACTTATTTCAACTTTCTGCACTCTTCCAGTTAGTTACGAATTAAACCATTTGTGCACTGTCCCACTCATGCCACAATACTTGAGCTTGTCTAGCAGAATTTCATGATTTACACAATCAAAAGCCTTTGAGAGATCACAAAAAATCCCAATGGGTGGTGTTCGGTTATTCAGATCATTCAAAATTTGACTGGTGAAAGCATATATGGCATTTTCTGTTGAAAAACCTTTCTGGAAACCAAACTGACATTTTGTTAGTACTTCATTTTTACAGATATGTGAAGCTACTCTTGAATACATTACTTTCTCAAAAATTTTGGATAAAGCTGTTAGAAGGTAGATTGGACGGTAATTGTTGACATCAGATCTATCCCCCTTTTTATGCAAAGGTATAACAATAGCATATTTAAGTCTATCAGGGAAAATGCCCTGTTCTAGAGAGCTATTACACAGGTGGCTGAGAATCTTACTTATCTGTTGAGAACAAGCTTTTAGTATTTTGCTGGAAATGCCATCAATTCCATGTGAGTTTTTGCTTTTAAGCAAGTTTATTATTTTCCTAATTTCAGAGGGAGAAGTGGGTGAGATCTCAATTGTATCAAATTGCATAGGTATGGCCTCTTCCATTAACAGCCTAGCATCTTCTAATGAACACCTGGATCCTACTATATCCACAACATTTAGAAAATGATTATTAAAAATATTTTCAACTTCTGACTTTTTGTTCGTAAAGTTTTCATTCAATTTGATCGTAATACTGTCTTCCTCTGCTCTTGGTTGACCTGTTTCTCTTTTAATAATATTCCAAATTGTTTTAATTTTATTATCAGAGTTGCTGATTTCAGACATGATACACATACTCCTGGATTTTTTAATGACTTTTCTTAATATAACACAGTAGTTTTTATAATTTTTGATAGTTTCTGGGTCACTACTCTTTCTTGCTGTCAGATACATTTCCCTTTTCCGGTTACAAGATATTTTTATACCCTTAGTAAGCCATGGTTTGTTACAAGGTTTCTTACGAGTATATTTAACTATTTTCTTGGGGAAGCAGTTTTCAAATGCATTTACAAAAATGTCATGAAATAAATTATATTTTAAATTGGCATCAGGTTCACGGTACACCTCATCCCAGTCTAACTGCTGTAGGCTTTCCCTGAAATTTGCAATTGTTAAATCGTTGATTGAACGTACTACTTTTGAGGACTGTTTAGTATTGCTGAATGGAGCTATGTCATATATTGTAACTAGCTGAGCACCATGATCAGAAAGACCATTCTCAACAGGCTGAGTATTTATCTGGTTAAACTTATCTTGGTCTATAAAGAAGTTATCTATCAGTGAGCTGCTATCCTTTACCACCCGAGTAGGAAAATCAATAACGGGTGTCAAATTGAAAGAACCGAGTAATACTTCAAGGTCATTTTTCCTATTACCCTCTTTCAGAGAATCTACATTGAAGTCCCCACAAATAATAATTTGCTTCCCCCTGTCTGACAGATAGCACAACAAGGAGCCCAAATTTTTCAGAAATAGATGAAAATTTCCTGATGGGGACCTATATACAGTTACAATTATAAATGTGCCTTTATTTAATTTAAGCTCACAGGCACATGCTTCTATATGTTTCTCTACACAAAACTTTTTTGTTTCTATACTTTTTGCACAATGATAACTTTTGACATATATAGCAACTCCTCCTTTCTCCATATTTTCTCTCATTACATGTGCAGAGAGCTTATATCCACTTACATTTACCTTATCCATATCAGTAACAATGTGATGCTCAGACAGGCATAGTATATCTATTTCATTCTCAGCTTCTAAATCTTCTAAACAAACCAGAAGCTCATCTACTTTATTCTTTAAACTCCCAATATTTTGATGAAATATACATACATTATTTTTAATTATACTTTTATGAGAACCTTTCCTTATTCTAACATTTGCAGTACTCTCCTGTCTGAGTTTCTCATTGTGCTTAGGCCTAGTTCCTATACCAGTGGTCACATGGTGTTCAGAGAGGCAGATTATGTCAACTGGGTTGGGTGACTTTAATTCATCAATGCAATTACCTAGGACTGAGATACAACTTGGTGGAGATAAAATTTCTGGTGATTGGTGAGAATTTATAATTGATAGCTGTGGTTGGTGATCAAATGTGCCAGAATTGTGCTGTTTAATTTCTTTCCTAAACTGAAGATTTGTTTCAATCCTGACCTCTCGTAGAACTTGACATCTTTCTGTCTTACCTATCCTAAAAAAGGTGCTGCTCCAACACCTGTAACCACTGGTATTTTACCATTCATGGCAGTGCCTCCCCCCCTTAAATTTCCTGCTATTACCCCAGCCAGTTTCCCCTTCCCTTTCCTGTTGAGATGTAGGCCATGCCTGGTATAGTCCCACCTACTGAGATAATCATTTACAATATCTACTTTAATGTTTTTAATATATTTTCTTAATTTTTTTTCACACTACCTAATTTCAACCAAGTTGTAATTACAAAATTTCAGTGTTGATCAATTGTAAGATAACTGCTTATTTATATACTGTATACTATGAACAGGGAGAGCTGCATTATACTCATAGTGTAATATATAAATGACTGAAATGAGTCCTCTATTGTCAACCATTGGGTTGTCATACAGAGTAAACATTGAAAAAATGACTGGTTTCACTGATAAAGATTACTGAGAATTCACTGATTTAGATTCAGATGAGCCAGAATTTTGGAGTTTTCTGATAAATGCAGGGTGTGTAAACACAACTGTTTGCGATGGCAGTGGAAATAACGATTGTGTTGGCAATAGTGATGGTAATGGTAAGAATTTCCTGTTAGTCATTCTTCAATAACTGCAGAGGAAGTGTATTTATGGACCAAGAATAATACAGTTATAATTACTCATATCCAGCTGGTAAAAATGCTATCAAAACCACATAAAGTTCTCAAAATACTTTCGATGTGGAAGTAATCAGTCTGATTATCATGATCAAAAGCTCTGTTGCCTAGTTTATACAGGGCAACTATGCTAGGCAGTTTTGGAAAAACTTTATCCTGAAGATTTGGCATAATTGTGCACAAATGTTCTTTTTGAAAATAACATTTTGCCTACAATGATGAACAGAAACTACGTTCAGGTACTTTCCTATTCATTCATTTTACAGGCATGTAAATCAGCTAAAAAAGGTAATAAACCTGTAAGTTCAGGTAAATATCAAGCATATTACAAAGAAAAACTTGCATGGAATGTTTACCAGATGAAACTATTTCTATAGATAAAACCAGGTTACCACTTAGAGGATTACTTCCATTTCTAAAATTTATTCCAGATAAAAGCTATAAATACAGTGTAAAGATTGCCAAACTGTGCTATAGTATTAGATGTACTCTACATGTAGTGACTCATATGGGCCACACAAATGTTGTGTCTAAAAACTAGTGGAAAGAGTCTTGCAAGAGATGATGAATAGTAATGCCAGTGAAGGATGAAATGCTGTTACAGATAACTATTACAACAGTACTTCATTTCACACACCAGCTTTGAAAGGAAGACAAATTTTGTGGGACCACTGAAAAAGAACAGAAGGTCTTTGACACCAATTATTAAAAATAGTATAAAAAAAGGTGAAGTGATATGTAAAGGTCGTCTGATGACACTTTTGTTGGAAAATTGAAGGACAGAAAGGAAGTATTCTTTCTGTCAATGTTGCATGTGTATGGAAGTCAATGTATTCTCTTGCACAACTCTTGAAATGCTTCTTAGCAGTTTGTGATATTTTTTCATTAGGATTCTGGCATGAACTTACAACAAACGCAAGTATTTATTACAACAATGTAAACTGTCAATAGTTCTTGCAGCAGAACTAGCTTCCTTTAAAATAGTCCAACACGTTACTGCACAATTGGCTGTTCCTTTCATATCAGTGGTATTCTGTGTGTAAAATGCAAGAAATGATGAAATGTATGTGTAATAACTTGTTCTACAAGCTGTTCCAGGAGGAAGACATAAGTTTAAAAGACACACAAATGCTCAAAATGTGCTGTGTATTGTGTCAGATGCATATTGATGCACAGTAGCATGGGAAAACCGCTTCAATGGTGCGCTTGGCAGTGAAGGGGTGCCAAAATAGCCAGGGAAGGAATAGTAGTCCTGAGACCCACTGCACTTCACTACACTATTTGTGCTACATTGCACACAGCATTCCAATTACTGATACCGAGAGGACGAACGGTGCATGCAGCATCAGGCTTTGTACTCCAGTAGTCGATAGAATCACCTCAAGAAGACACAGCTTGGGAAGGCAGCATGGAAAAAATGTGGTAGTCTCCTCTTATTGAACAGACCGCAGCAGGATAGCGCAGGATGATAATTCTGCGGGTTGCTCATACCCTGGTGAAATGCAACAGACAACGATGTGGGCCACATGGCATTGCACGGGTGAGTTGCCGAGAACACAGCCAGGAATGTTGCCTTGTTGGAGCAGAACAAGGGACTCGTAGAGCAACAGTTTGGCATGCCTAGTGTCTGGAAAGCATGGCCGTCTTAAGTTCTCCCTCTGTCAGAAGTGACCAGTGAGGGTGTTGGTGGGGGCTGGCTTCCGGTCTACACAGCCTGTCGTCCGCTGCTACTCACCAAGCAGCGGCAGAACACTACGTAAAAGACAGCTGTAATTGGCAAGCTTTTGGAACCAGTGACTTTTTCTTCAGGCAGAATGGTTGAAGGGGAATGAAGAATCTTTCCTTCTCATCCCGTACGGTAAGTCTCTCCTGATCCGCAGCTCAGGGTGACTTTCCCAAAATCCACCCCTTTTCCTAGACCTCTCTAGTCCTTTTCCTAACCCCTCTTCCTTCCCCTTCAATCTTTCTGTCTGAAGAAGAAGCTACTGACTCTGAAAGCTTGCCAATTACAGCCATCTTCTATGTGGTGTTCTGATGCCTCTTTGTGAGTAGATATTTTATCTGTCGAATTGAATAATAATTTAAATTCAATATTTCTTCACTGTGACATTGCTAACATCTGCACAGTGCATTAATAGGATAAATTTATTCAAATTCTACAGTTGTTCTTCTGATGCATAGTTAACACATTTTAATTCTCTTTCAGTTGCATATATAATTATTCATAGACATCATTATATATAAAAACAAAGATGAGGTGACTTACCGAACAAAAGCGCTGGCAGGTCAATAGACACACAAACAAACACAAACATACACACAAAATTCAAGCTTTCGCAACAAACTGTTGCCTCATCAGGAAAGAGGGAAGGAGAGGGGAAGACGAAAGGAAGTGGGTTTTAAGGGAGAGGGTAAGGAGTCATTCCAATCCCGGGAGCGGAAAGACTTACCTTAGGGGGAAAAAAGGACAGGTATACACTCGCACACACGCACATATCCATGCACACATACAGACACAAGCAGACATATTTAAAGACAAAGAGTTTGGGCAGAGATGTCAGTCGAGGCAGAAGTGTAGAGGCAAAGAAGTTGTTGAAAGACAGGTGAGGTATGAGTGGCGGCAACTTGAAATTAGCGGAGATTGAGGCCTGGCGGATGACGAGAAGAGAGGATATACTGAAGGGCAAGTTCCCATCTCCGGAGTTCGGATAGGTTGGTGTTGGTGGGAAGTATCCAGATAACCCGGACGGTGTAACACTGTGCCAAGATGTGCTGGCTGTGCACCAAGGCATGTTTAGCCACAGGGTGATCCTCATTACCAACAAACACTGTCTGCCTGTGTCCATTCATGCGAATGGACAGTTTGTTGTTGGTCATTCCCACATAGAATGCATCACAGTGTAGGCAGGTCAGTTGGTAAATCACGTGGGTGCTTTCACACGTGGCTCTGCCTCTGATCGTGTACACCTTCCGGGTTACAGGACTGGAGTAGGTGGTGGTGGGAGGGTGCATGGGACACGTTTTGCATCGGGGGCGGTTACAAGGATAGGAGCCAGAGGGTAGGGAAGGTGGTTTGGGGATTTCATAGGGATGAACTAACAGGTTACAAAGGTTAGGTGGACGGCGGAAAGACACTCTTGGCGGAGTGGGGAGGATTTAATGAAGGATGGATCTCATTTCAGGGCAGGATTTGAGGAAGTCAAGTTCTTCCTCAAATCCTGCCCTGAAATGAGATCCATCCTTCATGAAATCCTCCCCACTCCGCCAAGAGTGTCTTTCCACCGTCCACCTAACCTTCGTAACCTGTTAGTTCATCCCTATGAAATCCCCAAACCACCTTCCCTACCCTCTGGCTCCTATCCTTGTAACCGCCCCCGATGCAAAACCTGTCCCATGCACCCTCCCACCACCACCTACTCCAGTCCTGTAACCCGGAAGGTGTACACGATCAGAGGCAGAGCCACGTGTGAAAGCACCCACGTGATTTACCAACTGACCTGCCTACACTGTGATGCATTCTATGTGGGAATGACCAACAACAAACTGTCCATTCGCATGAATGGACACAGGCAGACAGTGTTTGTTGGTAATGAGGATCACCCTGTGGCTAAACATGCCTTGGTGCACAGCCAGCACATCTTGGCACAGTGTTACACCGTCCGGGTTATCTGGATACTTCCCACCAACACCAACCTATCCGAACTCCGGAGATGGGAACTTGCCCTTCAGTATATCCTCTCTTCTCGTCATCCGCCAGGCCTCAATCTCCGCTAATTTCAAGTTGCCGCCACTCATACCTCACCTGTCTTTCAACAACTTCTTTGCCTCTACACTTCTGCCTCGACTGACATCTCTGCCCAAACTCTTTGTCTTTAAATATGTCTGCTTGTGTCTGTATGTGTGCATGGATATGTGCGTGTGTGCGAGTGTATACCTGTCCTTTTTTCCCCCTAAGGTAAGTCTTTCCGCTCCCGGGATTGGAATGACTCCTTACCCTCTCCCTTAAAACCCATTTCCTTTCGTCTTCCCCTCTCCTTCCCTCTTTCCTGATGAGGCAACAGTTTGTTGCGAAAGCTTGAATTTTGTGTGTATGTTTGTGTTTGTTTGTGTGTCTATCGACCTGCCAGCGCTTTTGATCGGTAAGTCACCTCATCTTTGTTTTTATATATAATTTTTCCCACGTGGAATGTTTCCTTCCATTATATTCATAGACATCCTTATAGATACGGTAGCACAAGGGAAAGCGAATTATGTAAAGAACCATAAACATCATACTTGGTTTTGAATTCTCATTGTCTGCATTATCTACAACCTCCCTCTTTCCATATTCAGTAGTTGCATCATGTGAACCCTACTTTTGTCTGTATGCTTCAAACTGTTTTTAACAGGATTGACAGAGATGTAGCAGTGCTCAAGTAGCTCCCAGGCGAAGCACTCTAATGCTGGCATCAGGAAAGAAAATAAGATTTTTATGATTCCATTTGAAATGAATAACTGATGTAACGTACATATAATGGAAGATGTAAATATAATATAGTAATCAACAGGCCAAGAGCTCAGATATAAGTATTGCTGAATGATCATATACATTTGGGGCAATGTAACTGTGGCAATATTATTCGTCTAAATGGGGGAGTATGTGGTGTAACTTACCACTCCAGCTAACAAGGGGAAGGCCTCAAACAGAGCACACCGATTCACCTCATATTTTGCAGGTGACTTGTGTTCAACTGAAAATGAAAGACTCTAAGGTATTTTGGCTCAACATCTTTCTGCTTTTGAGCAAAGTTCATGACAAGCAACTGACTCGAAATTGATGAGACTGATAGATAGTTGGAAACTGAGAATTTTTCAACATCATATGTAGGAGTCGCAGCCACGTATTTTCATTGCATGAAAGTGGCACTGGTGTAGTGATCAAGGCACCTGGCTGGAAAAGAATTCCAAATAATCCTGCCATGAATTCGCCACAAGAGACCACAGACAGCCAACCACGCGATGCTTGTTTTGCACTAAGGCATAGTACAGAACTTTGCAATGTGCTTCTGGAAACTTAGTGGGAACTGCAGAACCATGTGGATAGGACGATTAATATTATAAATCATGGTCAATTTTCAGTACTGACTTTTCAGGCTATGTTATATGTGGTGCATTAAATTCAATTCTCAAAAATGAAATAATTTTAAATCTAAACCAGTTCTGTTTCGTGCCAGATCTGGGGAAAGAATGAGGTAGTTGCACGAAGACTGCATTTATTAAATGTTTGTGCTATCTTTAAATTTCCTTCATATGTTTACATGACAAGTACGATCCAGGTAGCAGTTAGGAGGAAAGTGAAGGTGTGTAAGACCCGTTTTAAGGCAAACAGCATTAAAAAATTAATTTGTTACTAATCCAAGTCAAGTGAGAAATTTTAGTCTACCTTGTTATTATTCCTTACCAGTTAGATTATTGGTGTTCCTATTCTTGCCCAATTTCAATATGGAAAATAATACCCATGGAAAAAAAACTGCACAATACATTTGGGAATCAAACACAGGTTCTCTCCTCCCGAATCATCATTACACTAGCGGCACTTCTGTTGAACAGCGGTTGCCTTATGAGTGAATGAGTGGCAATTGTAACAGTTTCTTTCCTCAGTTTGTAGGAAAACATGTTTGCGGATCTCACATATGATGAAAAATGCTCGGTCTTCAGTTATCTATTGATCCCATCCATTTAGGGATGGCTTTCTCAAAAATGGAGGGGTGTTGGGCCAAAAGATCTTTTGTTTTTGGTTGTACGCAAGCAACATGCCTAGTATGAACCGCATCAGTTAGCTGTGTCCGAAGCCTTCCCCTTGTGAGTGATATGTAACTCTCTAGCTGACAAATAAAGATTGTGATTGTGAAAACAATTTAATACATAAATAGTGAAGAATAGAAAGCTGTTTGTAGGTTTTTTGTTATCTGTTTAGCATCTGACACTTACATGGATGCGTGACATGGGTTCAAGGTGGAACAGTGATTGCAGTATTACCATGAGCTGCAGTATCTACTTGGAGTTTGTGTAAACCCCGTGAATCAGCATCCTGGTTTGCAGTAGCATGGTGCACCACTGAGAAGGTTTGCCTGTCAGAATGCAATATGACATCATGGCAGAACAGATAATGTCTACAGAACTGTCATTAATCCGATGTACAATCACAAACTGCTTGTACTAGCAATGTTCCCTGTTATTAAACGTTGTAATATGGTAAGTGATTGTGCATTGGGACACAGTATAAGCAGTTGCTAAAAGAATGCGCATTTCATATTCCATTATAGAAAGCAGAAAATTGGCGAAGTTTGTTAGATTCCAGCACCAGTACAACTGCAGTGGTAACTAAGTCCATGAAGCTGCTCCAGCATGGTCCAAGAAAAAAGTTTAATTACAGAACTTCAAAAGAAACAACAAATTTATACTGGCACACATACAGGGTGATTCAAAAAGAATACCAGAAATTTGGAAATCTGCATTGAATCAAAGAAACGTGATGAAACCTTGGGTAATCAGTCAATGTGGAGAGTACTTAACGAAATCATTTTCAGTAGAAAACAAGTTCGTAAATGCTCAGTATGATCATCTTCCAGACATTCGAGCAACATCAACCTGATACTCAAAATTGTTGCACACACTCTGTAGCATCTCGCGTGACAGTGTGGATAGCTCTCCTCTGTGTTAGCTGGTAGAGGTGGTCGGAACACCATATCTTTAACGAATCCCTGTAGAAAAATCAAAGGGGCTGAGGTCAGAGCTTCTTGGAGGACAGTGATGATGTGCTGTATCACAGGCCACTTGGCGGCTGATCCATTGATATGGGTACCTTTCATTCGAAGAGGCACAGACAAATAAGTGCCAAGGGGTGATGCCCTATCCTGCTGGAATATGAATTGACGTGCTGCTGCTTTGAGTTGAGGAGACAGCCAGTATTCAACACATTCTGATGGGTTTGCCCAGTTACAATTGCATCTTCAAACAAACGAGGACCAAAAACTTTTTTGGCTGAAATGGCACAGAAAATGTTAATCTTAGCTGAATCACATTCATACTGAATTGTTTCCTGCAGATTCTTAATATCTCGTATATGGAAATTGTGCCGATTGATTTTTTCCCTGTTCTGTAAAATGCTGCTTCACTGCTAAATACTAGCTTCAAAATGAACTGGTTATCTGTTTCCATTTGCTCAAAGACAAACTTCCAGAACTCGATTATTTTCATCTTATCAGCTTCAGGAAGGGTTTGAACCAACTGTAGACGATAAGGTTTCATTACTAATGCTTTCCTTAGGACTCTCCAAATGGTTGGTTGTGGAATTTACAGCTCTCTGCTAGCTCGGCGGGTCAGTTTTCCTGGACTGTGAGCAAATGATTCCTCAATGCGGCCAACATTTTCTTCACTCGTGTGCGACCGTCTGGAATGTTTCCCTTTGCACAAACACCCTTTCTTTGTGAATTGCTTGTACTAAGATATGATACACCACCTATCAGGAGGTTGAACACCGTATTTGGTTCGACGCTGAACAACTGTCGTTGATTCACGTCTGCCATACTCTATAACACACAAAGCTTTTCGTTGAGCAGTGCCATCTTTGCATTGACAACAGAAATGAAGGTTACTGGCCAACAGCACTCCTAGCAACCAAATGAGAAACCAAATGAAACGTCCGAGATTCCTTCAGTTGACAACAGAAAGAGCGTAACTTTCATTTTCTTCTTTGCAGAGTTCTCAAATGTCAAAATTGTTGTGTTCTTTTTGAATCAGCCTGTAAATACACTCTAAGACAAAGAAAAGGACACACCACAGAGGGGTTATCTGAATGGGAAAAAAATCAGTAGATGTGATGTACATGTACAGACAAACAAAACAAATGATTACAATTTCAGAAAAATTGGATGATTTATTCAAGAGAAAGAGTGTCACAAATTGAGCAAGTCAGTAATGCATTGGTCCACCCCACCCCCCCCTTCCCCACACACACACACACACACACACACACACACACACACACACTTCGGCCCTAACGCCGCAATCACTTATTCAGTTTGGCATTGATTAAAAATTGTTGGATGTCTTCTTGAGAGATATGCCAAATTCTGTCCAATTGGCATGCTAGATCTTCAAAATCATGAGCTGATTGGAGCATCCTGCTAATAATACTCCAAACGTTCTCAATTGGGAGAGATCCCTGTCACTGCTGGCCAGGTCAGGGTTTGGCAAATACAATGACAAGCAGTAGAAACTCCATGTGTGAGTTGACATTGTCTTGCTGAAATGTAAGCCCAGGGGGCTCACCATGAAAGACAACAAAAGGGGGTATAGAATAGCATTGCATACTGCTGTGCTGAAGGGTGCTGTGGATGACATCCAAAGGGATCCTGCTACGAGATGAAGTGACACCTCACCAGAGTATCACTTCTGGTTGTCAGGCCATATTGTGGGAGACAATCAGGTTGGTGTCCCACCGACATCTGGGGCATCACCAGACTCATCCTTGCTGGTCACTCATGTTCAGTTCAAAGCAAAGCTCATCAATGAAGACCATTCTAATCCAGTCATCAATGAAGGCAATCCTAATCCAGTCAATGGCATTCCAGGCTGAATGTACCTGTCGCCACTGCAAATGGTCTTGTCAGTGTACAGAGGGCTACGGTAGTTGGCACAAGGGGTGCCGTGAGCTTAGCCCCTTTCTGTGAGCCATCTGGCTATGGTCATTGAAGCACCAGTTACGCATCAGATTGATGATAATGATTGAGTTAGAGCTCTAAGTCCCTCTTGGACAATTGCACAATCCTCACGTTCTGTCACTTCTCTAGGTCAACCCCTTGCTTCTTGATGCTGTGCTTGGCCATGGTCCACTCATTTCTGCCAACACTGTTGAATAGTGCCATTGTTCCTATTCAAATTTCAAGCAATTCATCGATTACTCCAACCGGCTTCTTTGGGCCCAACTACATGTCCTCTCAAAAATGCTGACATTGCAGCTATGGTTCACAAGCCTGTCTGCGAGGCACAGTTACTGTCCTACTGAGTACATGGCATGAAATTAGTAAAGATCTTGTGATCAGTTATTGAAATGCCCTCTGTTTACTGTCCCTGCCATCTGCATGGTGACATTGCACTGCAGCATTGTACATTCGTGCATCTGCTGCCTAAGTATACGTTTTTGCATTTTCTGTTGATGCCTACATGAATATCCATTGTGACCAATTTGCATAGCTCCTTCATGGTGCATTGTCCCCTACCCTTTCTTTTTCTTTCTTGAATGTATTTAAAGGGGAACAGTGCAAGCTATGTGAACAATGGTGTAATCTTTTGTGGTCATGCAACTAGACAGTGCTGCACTTTATGCTTCTCCAAAGCATTACAAAAGTTGTGCAACTGTTTACTGTGATTCGTATAAGTTGCTTTCCACGAAGGAACTTGTGTTAGAGATGCTGAGGACAGTGTAGATATCCAAGTGTTCCACTGGATTCCAACATCAGGAAGCAGCACTGGAGACACCAGGTATGTCAAAACATCTACATCACCATGGGTCCAATTAGGCAACGTAAAAGCAGTCACCTATACAGATAGGGAGCAGAATACAAGTGGTACATTGTTCTCAAAGTCTAGTTGATACCTCTGCTCCATGTACCCTGGAATAACAGTTCTCCAAGAAGAGATGCTGGACAGCTGAATCCCGGTAGGCTATAGACCTTGGTCTTGAATTGTAGAAGCTCCCTCTTAGCAGACAATTCAGGAGGACGACGGTTCAATCCCGCATCCAGCCATCCTCATTTAGGTTTTCCGTGATTTCCCTAAATCACTCCAGGTGAATGCTGGGATGGTTCCTTTGAAAGGGCACGGCCGACTTCCTTCCCCGTCCTTCCCTAATCCGATGAGACTGATGACCTCGCTGTTTGGTCTCTTCCCCCAAACAATCCAATCCAAAATCGTAGCAGACAGGCCTGCAAGTAGTTTGTTGATGACACTCATTTTGTTAATATGTTTCTGTGTTCCAGCATGCATGTAGAACCCTTGTCTCTAGGTTGCCTTTCATACTTCAGCCCTCCATATGGTCTATACTTATCCTTAATTATTATCCAATTTACCAAATCACAATTTAGCAGTTTCACTATGTAGTGAGTTCATATTACAAATTGATTGCATCATCATAATTTCCAAGGTTGGACAGAAAATCATCTATAAAACTATTCCTATCTTCAGGGTGTGCAGCAACAGAAAATGTAGTTCTCTTTTTATTACTGAGTTATCCTAGTGTCACAGAAAGAAAGAATTGCAGGCAAACAAAATGGCAAACTAGTTATTATCTTGGCCATGATTTTGTAGTTCCTGTCACCATCTTGGATTTTGTGGAACCACAATAAAATGGATAAGTCCTTGTAATCTCTACGTATGGCCAATAATTGCAAAAATTCTCATGTGATGATATTGCAAGCGATGCTGCATGCCCTGTGGACTAACAGTTAACATCACTGGCTGGCACGCTGTGAATCAATTCAGACCTGATCACTAGCAAATATTTGCTATTTAGTATTTATCATTTCTAGCAAGTTCTCAAAATTTATTATGTTTTTAATGTTTGAAAATTCTGGAATATTCTGTTTTTGTATAAACAGTACTACTCTCTGTCCACAAGTTCTGTTCTGTCTGTACATTGATGTCAGTCATATAGATGCTGTCAGTGCTAAGTGTTGTATTACTTTGATGACTCTGCTTTCAAATTTGGATTTAATTGTGTTTTACAATGTGCCACTGTTTAGTGGAGAAGCCATGTACTCTAAAACGTCTACATCACAGTGACACCAATTACACAATATGAAATCTGTACATTGTTAACAATGAAGGAAGATTAGGGTTTAATGCCTCCACTTTGTGTTCTCTGGCAAACTTTCTTACAAAACTGTAATGCAAGCTACACACCCCATGACTACAGCACAGCTGATGAACAATTACTTGGCTTTAGACATCATTGCCGTTTCCATGTGTATACATACAGCTTCTAAACCAGACAAGTATGGGGTGAAAATAGTAACCCTGTGTGACAGTAGAACTTTTTATATGATCTATGCAATTTCCTACATTGGGAAATATAATATTATGAAAATGTTTAGATACATGGAAATAATGAGATTAATTTTTCGGCACACAGGCAAGCACAATAAGCTGGGCAATGACTGTAAATGGATTCTCATTAGTTCTGCATGGACGAAGTAGTCTTTCTCTTGTTGTAGATTTATGCTTACCAATTAATAATACTACATCCGATCACCATACCCATCTACAAAATCTTGACCGTGTCCATGATATGGGAATTGGATCACCGTGATAACTCTGAAGTAGACAGGTGGGCTTCTTCAATTCTTCTATATTACAGTACTACTTGAAATAATAACTCAATTTTTCACTAACGAAATACGAATTTATTATTTCTTCTACACACATAAAAAACACAGACTTTTCACTTACAAAATCGCTACCGCCGATTACACTCTAAAATAATGTGCATCACCCTCATTCATTAGCAGAGAGAGAGTTCTTCCTCTTACCGAGGAACAGGAAAAACATCTGATGTTTTTTAACATATGAAAATCAAAAATACATGACAGTTGGCGCAGGCCCTATGCTAGGCTACCACTTCACCTTGTCTCTTTGCCTTTAAAGAAAACCAAAACATTAAAACAAGAAATGCAAAAGGTACATATATTTCATAACTGCATGTACCTGTTGTGCTAACGTTTTAGTCTGTTTCCAGAATGAAATTTTCACTCTGCAGCGGAGTGTGCGCTGATATGAAACTTCCTGGCAGATTAAAACTGTGTGCCCGACCGAGACTCGAACTCGGGACCTTTGCCTTTCGCGGGCAAGTGCTCTACCAACTGAGCTACCGAAGCACGACTCACGCCCGGTACTCACAGCATTACTTCTGCCAGTATCTCGCCTCCTACCTTCCAAACTTTACAGAAGCTCTCCTGCGAACCTTGCAGAACTAGCACTCCTGAAAGAAAGGATATAGCGGAGACATGGCTTAGCCACAGCCTGAGGGATGTTTCCAGAATGAGATTTTCACTCTGCAGCGGAGTGTGCGCTGATATGAAACTTCGTGGCAGATTAAAACTGTGTGCCCGACCGAGACTCGAACTCGGGACCTTTGTCTTTCGCGGGCAAGTGCTCTACCAACTGAGCTACCGAAGCACGACTCACGCCCGGTACTCACAGCATTACTTCTGCCAGTATCTCGCCTCCTACCTTCCAAACTTTACAGAAGCTCTCCTGCAAACCTTGCAGAACTAGCACTCCTGAAAGAAAGGATATAGCGGAGACATGGCTTAGCCACAGCCTGAGGGATGTTTCCAGAATGTAGGAGGCGAGATACTGGCAGAAGTAATGCTGTGAGTACCGGGCGTGAGTCGTGCTTCGGTAGCTCAGTTGGTAGAGCACTTGCCCGCGAAAGGCAAAGGTCCCGAGTTCGAGTCTCGGTCGGGCACACAGTTTTAATCTGCCAGGAAGTTTCATATCAGCGCACACTCTGCTGCAGAGTGAAAATCTCATTCTGGAAACATCCCTCAGGCTGTGGCTAAGCCATGTCTCTGCTATATCCTTTCTTTCAGGAGTGCTAGTTCTGCAAGGTTCGCAGGAGAGCTTCTGTAAAGTTTGGAAGGTAGGAGGCGAGATACTGGCAGAAGTAATGCTGTGAGTACCGGGCGTGAGTCGTGCTTCGGTAGCTCAGTTGGTAGAGCACTTGCCCGCGAAAGGCAAAGGTCCCGAGTTCGAGTCTCGGTCGGGCACACAGTTTTAATCTGCCAGGAAGTTTTAGTCTGTTATTTACCCTAAAATTTGTTAAGCTGTATGGTGTGAACGGGGGGAAATTTTTAAATTTCATAAATTGTCCTTCCACCCTGTTTTAAAAATTGTTTTTCTCACTTGCTTACAGTTCATTGGAAATTCTGAGAAGGCGTCCTTTCAGCACGCGCTATCTCATTGTTCACTGTACTTATGGCCAGCAGCAGTTCATTGTTTAATGTGCCCGTCGCAGTGACCCAAGCGCCATTTGAGCACCAGCACTACCTGCGCATCCATTGTAATGTCGCTCCAGGTGTATGAAGTTGGTGTTGTGTATGCCCTCCAGTCCGTAGACTGGATACAATGGATTCAGCTCCAACAATCAACCCGAAGAACACCAATACCTCATCTCGCACCTGGACGAAGTTTTTGGCCTGTGAAATTGAACGTAAGGGCCGCACTGCAAGACTCGGCATTATCTTCCATTGTGCATTGTAGTTCGGCAGTCCTCTCCTACGAGATACTGGCGGATTTAAAGCTGTGAGGACGGGGCGTGAGTCGTGCTTGGGTAGCTCAGTTGGTAGAGCACTTGCCCGCGAAAGGCAAAGGTCTCGAGTTCAAGTCTCGGTCCAGCACACAGTTTTAATCTGCCAGGAAATTTCATATCAGTGCACACTCTGCTGTAGAGTGAAAATTTCATTCTAGAAACAACCCCCAGGCTGTGGCTAAGCCATGTCTCCACAATATCCTTTCTACCAGGAGTGCTAGTTCTGCATGGTTCGCAGGAGAGCTTCTGTGAAGTTTGGAAGGTAGGAGACAAGGTACTGGCGGATTTAAAGCTGTGAGGACGGGGCGTGAGTCGTGCTTGGGTAGCTCTGTTGGTAGAGCACTTGCCCGCAAAAGGCAAAGGTCCCGAGTTCGAGTCTCGGTCTGGCACACAGTTTTAGTCTGCCAGGAAGTTTCATATCCGCGCACACTCCTCTGTAGAGTGAAAATTTCATTCTAGAAACCCAGTTGTTTGAAAAACTGTATTCTCATGTCGATGTGTGCAGCTAAACATGTGTTGAAGGGTGGGAAGAAGAACAAGAAGAAGAAGACTGCAATTAAACCACCTAGGGTCCCACCACTACCAAAGACATCATATGGAATTATTCTGTTCCTCGTTCCAGCCCTTGCAGCTCTGTCGGCAGTAGGTTCACTTACAGGCAGGGCTGCAGCTGTAGCCAAAATGGTCAAAAACGCACAGAATGCACAGGCGCAACTAGAGGAAGCCAGAAGACATAATCGGGCCATGGAAGCAGCAGCTATCGGAAAGGGTCTCTACTGGAAACCATACAGGAAAGGACTAGGTCTCTTCATAAATAAAAAAAAGTCTGTTAGTTATCCTACCTGATTGAGCGCTCACGAATAAAGATCTGGTTAATATTGTTAAAGAAAAAATTCACATTCCTGGATTCCGTGGCGTCTTTATGCGGGATACATTACCAAAGACCATGTGGTGGACTAATAAGTGCGGAATTGTAAATTTAGATGTTGCTGGGGGTCCAGGGACCCATTGGGTGGTGTATGTTAAGAAAAGTGCAAATACAATACAATATTTTGATTCATTTGGTGATTTACAGCCGCCTGAAGAATTACAACGCTACTTCACCAGCAAAAGACGCGTCTTCTACAATTTCCGGTGGTATCAGGACTTAAACACATACCTGTGTGGGAATCTCTGCATTATGTTTCTCATCACAGCCATGGCAAATCAGGTTTCGCCCGCATCATCGAACCTCTGCAATGCGCACTATATTTAGACCGAGTGGTGAGAAGTCTGGAATACGCGCTTTTTCCTCTCCTCGTCAGAGCAGGTGTGCGAACATCCACACATATAAAGGAGCCATAATTGAACACACGCCCATCATTTGAGGTTTAGATGCAATGTCGTACACTCTGACTTTAAATGAGCGAGGATCAGTATTATGTGCAAATTACTTTCCACCGATTGATTTAAGTGCAGGGGACTGGAGTATTGCGCTGATTGGTCAGGAGACATATAACAGCATTACAAATATCACAAAGAGCAATAAACTACATCTGGAAATTGACAGTCGGAAGGAGATTCTACAAATACAACCTGGTGCCTACGATATTGATGATTTAAACGAAGTCTTAAAACAGTCAGGAAAAGGTATTGAACTACGGCCAAACATTAATACCCTTAAATCTGAAATACGGACAGGGAGTGCTACGATCAACTTTAGACAGAGAAATTCAATAGGTCCACTGCTAGGTTTTGCAATGGATCTTGTTTTGGTGAAGGACCCCAGTAAATTTTATGCATCGGATCAAGCTGTAGATATACTTCCAGTCAGCACAATCCACGTTGAGTGTAATATTGCCACAACCTCATACCTCAACAATAAGCTGATTCACTCAATTTACGGATTCTTCCCTACAGCCTGTACTGGGTATAAAATAGTTAAAGCCCCCACAAACGCTATGTGTCTCCCAGTGACAGTTCAGACATCGGACTACCTAGAACTGCGTATTGTGGACCAGAATAATCAGCTTGTTAACTTTTGAGGAGAAGAGACCATCGTACGCTTGCATCTAAGGTGAGATGGGAGTAAGGTATAAAGCTATCACACTGAGCTCACAACCCGTCAGTGTATCGCAGAAGCGCAAGTTGATAACAAGCCTTAATTATGATTTCCTTATTTCAAATCGCAAAATGATGTCGCTCAGTGTAACTCAGTCAGTAGAGTATGATGATTGAATTATAAGTCATGAATATCACACACAAACCCTACACTTCAAGCACATTTAACAAAAATGATGAAATTAGGATTGTTATCCAGCCTCAGGATGCCGTAACACTGCCTTGCAAGAGCTTCCTGTATCTGGACTGTACATTTAAGAAAGCTGACGACACTGTGGTAACGCTCTCGAAGCTGACGAAAAATGCTCTACCATTCCTGTTTCAAGAGATACATTATGAACTTAATGGTATCAAAATTGACCGCGCACGCAATGTCGGCATAATGTCAACCCTTAAGACATATGTTTCAGCCTCAGCCTCTGGTTCATACAGCTTGGAAAGTGTGGGGTGGTTCATAGATGCCCCGGATGGTGCGGAAGGATACAGCCGATTTAGCGTGTGCGTGCCACTAAAAATGCTTATGGGGTATTTTGAGGGCATGCAGCGAATTATTATGAATACTAAACAGGAGCTTATTTTGGTGTGGAGTGCAAGTGACGTGAATTCATTCTTTCAAACAGCTGTAGAGAATGTTCAAATGAAGATTAATAGTGTAGTATGGAAAATGCCTCACATCACTGTTGCTGATGAGGAATGCTTGAAGCTCTTAAAAGTTCTGAATGCCGGCACCTGTCAACCACTAACCTTCCGATCATAGGAGCTTTTTGAATACCCAGTCCTACTTACAGCATCCACACATACTTGGGCTATTACAACATCAGTGCAGTTGGAAGCACCTCGATTCATCATACTCACATTTCAAACTCATAGGCATGGGAATGTATCAAAGGAGTCAACTGAATTTGACCACTGCAAGTTAACTAATGCCAGAGTCTACTTGAATTCCGAATACTACCCACGTGAGAAACTACATCTACAGTGGGACAGCAATGTATACAGTCTGGCATTTGACATGTATGCGAGATTTGGAGCATCTTACTATGAAGGTGTTGAAAATGAAGGATTCCTACTCAGTCCACAGAGTTTCAAGAAACTAGCACCAATAATTGTGATTGACTGTTCAAAACATAATGAGATAATTAAAACAGGGCCTGTAGATGTACGGATTGAATTTGAATCTTCAACAAACTTCCCAGCTCACACTGCAGCGTATGCTCTGGTTCTGCATGATCGTGTTGTTAACTACT
The DNA here is from genome assembly GCF_021461395.2 of Schistocerca americana. Taxonomy (NCBI): domain Eukaryota; kingdom Metazoa; phylum Arthropoda; class Insecta; order Orthoptera; family Acrididae; genus Schistocerca; species Schistocerca americana. The sequence goes on from NC_060123.1 coordinate 488,121,889, forward strand.
GCCCACTCACTGGTGTAGTGCAACAAGTTGTATAAATTAATAGGCGCTCTGCTGGCTCTAAGGCAGAGCACGATGTTACTCCAAGGTGTGAGGATCATAGCTGACATTCAAGGATTTTACTATGATGAATGCAGGCGATTCATAATTGAAGACTGTGCATTAACAGCATTCACACAAAGTGATGGAATAATAGGACCATATGCATCAATAGTTGCATCGCCAAAACCATTCAAGGATGTTAAGTGCGTTAAAATACGTAGAAGTGCAATGTGGTTAACACACTTCTATCATGGTATTCACTGGGATGACCCTGGCATTTCTTATAAAGATTTGGTGCGAGTGTTCAGAGTATTTGATCATGAGGAGACAATCATCTATGTTAAAGGTGATGAGAAGATTACCTGGCAGCGTGGAATCTACAAGTATGCTGCTATTCGGAACCTGGAATACTATGGACGTCCACCTCTCCATCAACTTAGACGGTGAACGTGTGAATAAGAAGAAAATAGCATTGTGTCTGCATGTGAAAATGTAAAATTACTTTTAAATTGAATGAGAAGTAAATAATTTTTTTTCTTCCATAACAATGCTTGTTTTCTTTTTTTCTGTGGCACCAACATCTGTAGCAAGCAAATTTATTGGGGATACTGTATGTGAAGTTCATTCCACTGGAGCTGTCTGAGTCACATATCTCAGCCTTTGAGTAACGTTAACTGTGTCATTAATAGACCAGCTTTCACCTCACCTACGTGGAAGCCACTGAAAGTGACAGCCACATGCCCGTGACCACACCCGGTCCTGAAAGTAACAGCTCAGGGGCGCAGCGTGATCGCCGCCACTGGACACACTCCAGCGTGTGTCATTCAGAAATGATAGGTTTTTAAAGCAGAATACCTTATAGGTATGTGGTTGTACACAAATACAGTTATGTTTTTTAATAAAAAGAATGATGATTGAGGGTGGAAATAATAACATTCGACATTTTTACAATAAAATAAGTGAATTTATTATTGAATTCAGATTTTTTTACAGTGTTTGTGAAATATCAGTTTACACATACATCACTCAGTTTTCACATTATAACAGTTTACAGATACACAACCGAGATTTAATATCTTTTTTTTTTTTTTATTTTTTTTTTTTTTTTTTTTTTGCGAAAAACATCAACCTTCTGCAGTTGCAAATATGTGTGTCATTCCAATCCCGGGAGCGGAAAGACTTAGCTTAGGGGGAAAAAAGGACAGGTATACACTCGTACACACACACACATATCCATCCGCACAGATACAGACACAAGCAGACATATGTAAAGGCAAAGAGTTTGGGCAGAGATGTCAGTCGAGGCGGAAGTACAGAGGCAAAGATGCTGTTGAATGACAGGTGAGGGATGAGCGGCGGCAACTTGAAATTAGCGGAGGTTGAGGCCTGGTGGGTAACAAGAAGAGAGGATATACTGAAGGGCAAGTTCCCATCTCTGTAGTTCTGACAGGTTGGTGTTAGTGGGAAGTATCCAGATAACCCGGACGGTGTAACACTGTGCTAAGATGTGCTGGCCATGCACCAAGGCATGTTTAGCCACAGGGTGATCCTCATTACCAACATGTGGCTAAACATGCCTTGGTGCACGGCCAGCACATCTTGGCACAGTATCAGAACTCCGGAGATGGGAACTTGCCCTTCAGTATATCCTCTCTTCCCGTTACCCACCAGGCCTCAACCTCCACTAATTTCAAGTTGCCGCCGCTCATACCTCACCTGTCATTCAACAACATCTTTGCCTCTGTACTTCCGCCTCGACTGACACCTCTGCCCAAACTCTTTGTCTTTAAATATGTCTACTTGTGTCTGTATATGTGTGTATGTGTGTGCGCGAGTGTATACCTGTCCTTTTTTCCCCCTAAGGTAAGTCTTTCCGCTCCCGGGATTGGAATGACTCCTTACCCTCTCCCTTAAAACCCACATCCTTTCGTCTTTCCCTCTCTTCCCTCTTTGCTGATGAAGCAACCGTTTGTTGCGAAAGCTTGAATTTTGTGTGTATGTTTGTGTTTGTTTGTGTGTCTATCAACCTGCTATCACTTTCGTTTGGTAAGTCACATCTTCTTTGTTTTTAGATATATTTTTCCCACGTGGAATGTTTCCCTCTGTTATATCCATATCATTAATTTGAACCCAACAATCACGTTTGTTATTGTCACTATTGCATTTCGAAATCTTTTCTGTCATCTTATTTTCTCTTTCTGTGGCCTTTACAAATGTCTGCTTGTGTATGTGTATGTGCGGATGGATATGTGTGTGTATGCGAGTATATACCTGTCCTTTTTTCCCCCTAAGGTAAGTCTTTCCGCTCCCGGGATTGGAATGACTCCTTACCCTCTCCCTTAAAACCCACATCCTTTCATCTTTCCCTCTCCTTCCCTCTTTCCTGATGAAGCAACCGTTGGTTTCGAAAGCTTGAATTTTGTGTGTATGTTTGTGTTTGTTTGTTTGTGTGTCTATCAACCTGCCAGCACTTTCGTTTGGTAAGTCACATCTTCTTTGTTTTTAGATATATTTTTCCCACGTAGAATGTTTCCCTCCGACAAAAGAAAACACTTTTAGCTAAAGGCGAACGTATTTGTTTGAAGTGGGTTGCTCTGAAACATTTTCCACTACCACAAGCAATTGATCATATATTTCTTTGAAGTAAGTGGCTCTAAACATTTTCCACTACAACAAGCAAGTGAACATATATATAAAGAATTTAAATGGTGGATCTCACATACTTAAAACTAGTTCTGACTGGATGGCTGGTGGCAGCTGAAACTTACAAACTAAAATCTAATCTGTAACAACTCACACAGAGGCATATATTAAGTGCAAAAAGTTGCCTTTTTCTTCTTCATATAAAGGTGCAATTGAAGGGTGAAAAGTTAAATTTTGTTCATATATTAAATAGTAATACTGGTGAAAAATATTTACATAAATAGACTTTTTTCCAAATATATTTTTTTGTTTTGTTTTTATGAATTTTTTTGGTATTAATTTGTACTAATGAAGATATATATATTTACACAGACATACACTTAACACAGGCTCCCACACTCATTCACACACTCAGACATACACAGAATCACGCAGACAGATACACACTGCACAACACACTCATCCATTATTTACACCATGATAAAAGGGTCACACTACTACTCTGCAGACTCTTTCTCTCTCTCTCTCTTCTCTCCCTCTCTCAATCAGAGTCCCCCACCCGTTCTCTCGCTACAAGTGAGTAGTGTGAGTATGGGCGAGTTTCAATCCCGTCATCAGAAATGACCCTTTTATCGCCATGAGGCGACAGACCAATTTTAGACTGTAGCACAGTGTACAACTCGTGTGCTATCAATCGAATACTGATTTTCCATACCATATGCGGTGGCTGTGCTGCAGCACTGCGAACACCCCCGCACAAGCATTGCAAATGGTCTTCGATAGATAGAGCTCTTGATGCCATACAACGCACACCCTTTGCCCGCCTCTGGGTGGCACCTTCCAATGTACGATATGCATACATTTTTGACCGAAGACATACAAACTCCACAATTGGCAATCCATTCAACTCATTCTTCATGAGACTGATAACCTTCTTGCTATGTGGAACAATACCATAAGGATTATCGGCCGCATAAGAAGACGTGTCGAATTCATTACCATGGCACCTAATTACTTCATATGGATCACAGTTCTTCACCCAATAGGTGAAGCTATCTGTTTCCATTTAAAGTAATTTAGGATCTGCAAAATGAGTTTTTGCGAACTCATAATGAAAGCAGTGATTGTGGAGTTTGGATAGGTCTAGTATGCACATCCCCACATAGATATGTTTAGTAAACTCTATAGCAGTCTTGGCCGTCTCCACAGCAACAAAGTTCTTATTGAATATGATGACCCACTTAAAATTTGGGCTGGCAATGCATTTTCTTACACCATAACGCCCATCCCATTCCGTTCTAATAAAAATTTCACGTTGCCCCCTCAAAATTCCCCATAGTTTTACCGAAAATTGAATTATTCATTAATTTATAAAAATCTTTCTCAAAGTCACACGCCGCGGAAGCTCTCTGTCTTGTATTCAAATCAATATACTCCCTCAACCATGGGGACTGCTTGAAGGATATGGCCCGGGTGATTCTAACCAGCTCCATACCCAAGCTGAGGCATTGCTGGAGGTTACAACAATGAATAATATACGTCTCCTTATCCACCAGCATTGTCATCAGTTTTGGTGTGGAAGCTCCTCACGGAACTAGTTGCTTTGGACGCAGCGGCAAATCAGTATACACATCATGCGAACTAATAGGGTATGTGAGTTCTACCACATACCCTACATCAGAATCAGCTGCCATACCCCCCATGATTTTTCCACCTAATCCCTTGCATTCCTCTTCAGACAGCCATCGAAACTCCCCAATCGGCAGTGATTGCTGCATGGTGTGCCTGTATAAGTTATTCATATTGAGGTAAATTATATAACTTGAATCAAGGGATGCATTGAACCTGTCACCCATCCGTGGGTTATTTGCTTTTGCATGCCTATGGACACATTGGCAAAATCCCCCATCGATCCCTCGCTCAAAGAAAAAAAGCATGTCAGGATCAGTCAATAATTTGATGCTGCACTTAGTTTTCTTGAGCATTGCGTCCCAAGACAACCTAGGTGCCGTGTAATAAAAGGCGGGGTCCAGAGAATATGTGGTCATACATGGACTCCGGAACTTCTCGAAAACATCCGCAAGCAAGCACTCATCTGTGTCCATGTAAAGCTGTGTGTACTCTCCTAAAGTGGAAATATTGAATTCCCATGAGACATTCATGGCATGCTCATACTCTGCATTCGTTATGGCATCGCCTGTGAGGTTGCTGGAAAATGCAGTTATGTCGGGTAGCCTGGTTTCATTGAGTTTAGCCATACTATCCACATACTCATATGGGAAAACCCCCTTCCTAGTCGCAAATTGAAACTTTTGTTCGTCGGGAAATGCAGCTTGAGTGACATGCATATCCCTCCGAAGTAGAGTCTCAACAAGTTTCTGTAGTGGTGCATGCATAAAACTTATAGTATCAAGGAAGCGGAGCATAATTCTTGGCGTCATTAGTTTGGAGAACGAAATATACTTCTTGACGCTCTCAGGTAAGACACTGACCTGATCTTTCTCCAAACCGAAATTGGCCAACTGCTCAACTAGAAAGTGAACGTCATAACCACTTAAATTGTGGAAGAAAACGGGTATGTGTCTAGGTAACTAGTACTTCAAATTGCATGCATTGTGAGCTGTGCCACGGAATTTCCCCGTAAGATGACAGTGGTCCCTTCAAGGAGTTTCCGTTTTTCTGTCTAAAGGCAGCCCACAAATATGACAGTTGGTGGCATTATTATACAGATCTTCATTGTCCTTCGATTTGGTCATGGGAACATCGCTGCTGTACAGGTTATCAATGTTGTGTGAAAATTTCTCAAGTTCAGAGAGCAACCAAACTGCGGAATGGTCCCCGACATGAGATTTGTATTGGTTTAGGTTGGAGTCATATGACAATACAATTTGGTACACTGTTGCATATGGTATGTGTTTTTCTTTAAAGATGGTGTGTGAGGTTGTAGGGTCACCTTCACTGCGGGTCACAGGAGTGAGGAGGCATTCAAAGTCAGCATACACTACAGACAGACATCACTCCTGGTGGTGAGCAGTCTTAAACTGTATGAATTTGGTTTCCTCAGTAGTCATAATAACACGTACTGGATCCTTGAACGCGCAGCCTACTAGATATGTAGCTAATAAATTGTATGAGGAGAAATAATTGAGGCACCTTAAACAAATATGCTTTATAGAACGCTTGTTACTTAACTGGAAACAAAGGAGTTGGAACATGTCTTTGATCCAAACATAGTGATAATTATCACCTTTAGAGAAGAGCAGCATGTTTACATGCAGCTCACGCTCACTAGCAAATTTTTAGAAATGGAGGGGGCCGACGACTGTGCTTGTCCTGCTCATCTGAGTTGCTTTTCTTCTCCAGGCCATAAACATGAACCAATATGCCGATATTCTGGGCATCAAATTTAGGTATACCATGGATCCTGAAGGGGAACTCTATACCATCAAAGTTAAAACACAAATGAATATTATCACCTACATGGTATGTACTGCGATGCTCAGGATGATGTCTGTAATTGTACTTTCTTTCACAAGCCAGGATTGACCATGCAAAACAAACCGATCTTTTCTATTATCAACATTAATGCATGCCTGCTTATTAGCTATATCTTTAGGGAGCTTGATATAGGTAGACCATCCATTTACCGGATCATAGACATGCATATGGATGTCCAGGTTTAGAATTCTGCTGAGTGCTTTAGCTGAGCCTTTAACTTCCATCTCTGAAAACCGGCCCAATATAGCACCCAACGTGGATTTACTAAAACACTCAACGATTGATGTGCTCCTTGTTATCACGCCATTCCCCCCCCCCCCCCCCCCCACCAAAGATAATGAATACTAGTCTCTTCAATGCCAAACTCAACTTTGGGGGGGTGCGATAATTAAATGCAAAGCTCTGCACTGCATTTAATGGTGGGATACCGCGGATCATTGACTACCTTGAGGAGCTCTGTTTCCACAACAGGAAGGCATGCGCTTTGAAATCCAACAGGATCGCAGTAGCCCCTGCTGGGTTTTTCATCCCGGTGAACGAGATTCGCTCCTCAAAGGTGTCAGCAATTGCCAAGTACTGCAGCTGCGGTATGGTGTCACTGACCTGATGTCTTTCACTAAAAGGACAGGGGCGAGAACTGCCACTAGCCACAGGATCATCACTAATATTACTACTATAACTAGAACCACAACTAGTTGGTACACCCTGTACCTCGTATGACGGTGCAAGAGGAGATGCCTGTGAGCCAGCACAGCCTCTGACGTGCAGCAACCAACGGGGTGCGAACCGGCGATGCATGATGGCGGGGGTCTGTTGCTCTCGCAACTCCGCGTGCATGTGCACATGGGAGGGTTAGAGCACACACCAAATGCTAAGAAAGTGGTTCTGTAAAGATAGGATGGAGGCAATAATTTTTAAGATCGATATTGTATTAGGAATAGAACACTTGTTGATATGATAGTAATAATAATAATAATAATAATAATGGTAAATACCTAATTCATCCTGCCGCCAGGACTGAATATCCTCCCAAATATCTACATCGAAAAGTATGTCTGGGCCGCAGCTGGGTGTTATATACCCCCGCTCCTTGGCCAATTCATACACCCACTTGGGCAATGGGGATGAGGATGCACATAGATCTACAGACTCTGTAACATGAAGGTCATGAATTAAGTAAAGGAATCTGATTAAACTAACATGCTATAAAGAATAACTGAAAATGTTATGCCATCTGCATTAGATGTGTATACATATAATATAAAATAAGATGGAGGGACAGAGTAAGAATATAGGAAAAGATAGATAAAATAAAACTCACAGTTTTGAAATGATGATGATGAAGAGAGCAGCTGTTGTTCACTCATCTCATTGATAGCTGTTGAATTTATTTCTGCTGAAACAAATGGAGGGAGATAAAATATGAGTGGGACGAAGAACTGAAGCAATTTTCATTTCAAAGTGTGTAAGATTGATCACATATAAAAAGAGGATACTGATAACTTACGTTGTGTGGTGGATGAGTGGACGCGCTAGACCTCGTTCGAACCAGGGGAAAGACCGTTTCCACTCCTCTTCATCTTTAAATAGTGCACACACAAAGACACACACGAACGCACTAATCCAGGCATGAGCAATGGACGAGTGAGAAAGTCTGTTGGGGAACGGTTACTTATATAGATGTAAGGACGTAGTATCACGTGATCTCAGCGTGAACCAATGGGTGTTGAGGATTTTGGGCGTGGACTCACCAGCACCCCTAGTGGCTGAAAGCTTAACTAGTCAGATGCTTCCAGTACCTGGAGGAGAGTTGAGCCTATGATAATTTATCAAATTAGAGCGAAATAATTCAGACTATGAGTGAAGATGCTATTTGGAATACAAACTCTGTGAATTCAGGCTTTGAATGTGAGGAGAATGAAATTAGATATATTCTTCATCAGGCATTTATTTCAGTGAGCTAGTGATTTTTTCGAATGTGAATGCTGTATTGATGTAATTCTAGGTTGCTGGGATTAAAATAGTGTGTTTGTTAGATTTAGTTTAGTTTCGTAAATGCTGAAGGAAATAATTTAGAAAGTGCTGGGATCATAAAATAGATAATTTTTTTAGTATTTAGGCATGGTGTACGGCAGAAAAGATGAAATTGTGGTCGATTTTGGCAAAGAGTTTATTTTCGGGCATGAACTTTTTCTATGAGGAGATCAAGAAAGTGAAAGTTAAGTATTTGTGGGACACTATGGACTTTCGGAGAGTTCCACTTGGTTCTTATTTTTTCTACTTGGGAACTTTGTTAGATCGACTTGCGGCACCAGGTAGCTACGAGCGCATGAGAGAAAGCATTGCAGTGCTTGACTACAGGTGGGGTGAGTGACAATCCTCGATTACGTAATGGGAGCATGCTCTAGCTGTGTCCTGGACCACATGGATTGAATAACGGTACTTGAGTCATAGTTTAGTTGGAATATTTACAGAAGACTATGTCTGGCTCGAGTATAAAGACCCACACTGGGGGGTTGTGACATCAGCGGTCTCGCGCTCGAAGGCAGCTGGCGCGGTGCGAGAGAGAGAGCTGACGATCTTGAGTCATCACCTGGCATCGCAGCGCTGATAGGAACTAGGCCAACACCACGTGGTGGATACACAGGGTGCAGCCATCTTGAATAACAGTACTTCGAAATGGCACTCTCTGGTGGCAGTGATATGAAGTAGACTCTGGACCTTGTGGTGGTGGACAGAGTGGGTGCAGCCATCTTGAATAATGGTACATGCGTCATAATCTGGCATCACGGTGGCGCTCCCTGGTGACAGCGATATGATCTAAGCCAGTTGGAGTCCAGACTCAGTGGCGAACACATCTGATTGAAATTGATTACATAATAAAGACAAGTCCTTTTTCCCGCCATTTTCTTGGGTGTGACGCATTATCCTGTTGGAATTTGACTTCGCGCCAATTTTTATGGAGGGTTACGTTAGTGGAGGTAGCCCAATTGACCTTCTTCCTGCCAAAATTCAAACTTCCTGCCAAAATCCGACATCTTGATTGACGTCACTGGGGGTGTGTCTGTGACGTCACGGCCGCCATCTTGTATGACGTCACAGGAGGTGTGTGGGTGACGTCACGGCCGCCATCTTGGAATTGGGCCGGCGCCCCCTTGTCCCACTACTATTGATGTGTCAAATATATTTTTCAACTATATAAAGACTCTGGTTGGACGAATCTGCCCCAGGGTATTCTTGTCAGATCTGGCAGAATCCTACAGTATTGCTTGGAAGAGAGCAATGGGACCTCCTAAAAAGAGACTTGAATAGCATGGAAGAACAACATTAACAGTAAAGTTCTGCATAAGGACAAGAGGACTGAGGTGTACAAGCTCGTCAAGACTTAATGCTGATAAGAAATGTTGCTATATTTGAAGAATCACTCCAAAAAGCACTCCAGAAGCTCTATAGTGATCCAGATACATCCAAATTTGGTCATTATTTCAAGATCTACCATGAGAAAAATGCAAACTGTTGGGCATTCCTCACAGGATGCGAGCAGGACTCAATACAAACATGCTCCTGAAGAGTATGCACAATGCTTTGAAATATGTGCATGCTAATGCGAAGCAAGTGAAAAGACTGGACATAGGTACATCAGCACTGAGATCTTATGTAACTGCAAACCTCTTTGATAGGCTTACTGTGATCATGAAATGAAAGGCAACTAGTACAATAAAAGACATTCATGCTAGGCACAAGTCTATTTTAACAGATGACTTCATTAATAAGGTAGACAGTGGTTGGAAAGTACCTTCTTCAAAATCAAACGATATCTGCCTTGTGAAGGGCAATTACGTTCACTGCAAGTGTAAATTAGTGTGCAGTAAATGTTAAGTGTGCATTCGTCGGTTTCTTACACATACACTGTTTATAGTATTGAATTAAATTGTGTAAACACATTCATATTGTTTGCCAAGCAGAAAAGAAGAGCAAAGGTGAGATTCCCTTGAAAAATTGTATACTGTCAGATGCGCTTGTTACTGATGCTGAAGATGTGTCTGTCATTGATAAGAGGGAAGCAATTTTGGCCCAAGTAAGCACAAATGCTAGCTGCAACACCCAAGAATCATTGTCAGATGAAGATAAAAAGAATGTCTCAATGTTTTCGGAAGTCAATTGCTGAAGTTAGCTAGCCAAAAAATTGCGTTACTCTTTGATCAGCCAAGAAAGGAGTCACAAGAGGAAACTTGTGCCAGAGAGGAGGCTGTTTTCGACAAAGGAAAGGAAATCATTACACCACATACCTATGTCTGTCCCTGATGTAGAACAAAGCCATGGGGTACTGAGAACTCTTTTTGGTGAAAGTTTGTACCACTAATTAGCAACCATTTCATGGTAATATCGGAATACCTGAAATGTTCGTGTGCTCAATTCTAGTGCAGTAAGATCTACACTAGGATATATGTACATTAGCAGTCATCTAGCAGTACTTAATGCTGATAAGAAATGTTGCTATATTTGAAGAATCACTCCAAAAAGCACTCCAGAAGCTCTATAGTGATCCAGATACATCCAAATTTGGTCATTATTTCAAGATCTACCATGAGAAAAATGCAAACTGTTGGGCATTCCTCACAGGATGCGAGCAGGACTCAATACAAACATGCTCCTGAAGAGTATGCACAATGCTTTGAAATATGTGCATGCTAATGCGAAGCAAGTGAAAAGACTGGACATAGGTACATCAGCACTGAGATCTTATGTAACTGCAAACCTCTTTGATAGGCTTACTGTGATCATGAAATGAAAGGCAACTAGTACAATAAAAGACATTCATGCTAGGCACAAGTCTATTTTAACAGATGACTTCATTAATAAGGTAGACAGTGGTTGGAAAGTACCTTCTTCAAAATCAAACGATATCTGCCTTGTGAAGGGCAATTACGTTCACTGCAAGTGTAAATTAGTGTGCAGTAAATGTTAAGTGTGCATTCGTCGGTTTCTTACACATACACTGTTTATAGTATTGAATTAAATTGTGTAAACACATTCATATTGTTTGCCAAGCAGAAAAGAAGAGCAAAGGTGAGATTCCCTTGAAAAATTGTATACTGTCAGATGCGCTTGTTACTGATGCTGAAGATGTGTCTGTCATTGATAAGAGGGAAGCAATTTTGGCCCAAGTAAGCACAAATGCTAGCTGCAACACCCAAGAATCATTGTCAGATGAAGATAAAAAGAATGTCTCAATGTTTTCGGAAGTCAATTGCTGAAGTTAGCTAGCCAAAAAATTGCGTTACTCTTTGATCAGCCAAGAAAGGAGTCACAAGAGGAAACTTGTGCCAGAGAGGAGGCTGTTTTCGACAAAGGAAAGGAAATCATTACACCACATACCTATGTCTGTCCCTGATGTAGAACAAAGCCATGGGGTACTGAGAACTCTTTTTGGTGAAAGTTTGTACCACTAATTAGCAACCATTTCATGGTAATATCGGAATACCTGAAATGTTCGTGTGCTCAATTCTAGTGCAGTAAGATCTACACTAGGATATATGTACATTAGCAGTCATCTAGCCATTAATATTTTCTTAAAGTTTGGTTTAAAATTTATTTTTAGTACCATACAATGACGCTGATGGCATCAATTTGTTGTCTGACTTTGAAGCCAAATTATAACAAGCTGCAATGTTGTGAGATGTACTCTCTCCGAATCTGAATCCTGCACTGTTGCTCGAATTTTGTCAAGAACAATACGAAAGAGGATCCCTACAGCAATATCTGCAACTGTGCTCTCGCGTTCTTATGGTGTCAGATTCAAATGACTTAAGTCTAGATCGTGTCCAACATGAGTAGACACAAAATTAACAAGGCAGTTTCCTTCTTCATAGAGGACTTTCATCTCTGCAGGGCATTTTCCGTCAATTTTTATACCACCTACCATTTTTGTGTGTCCCATCCCTCCACCTTAGGAAACAAACAGACCTGAATGATGGTAAACATACAGCTTGAGTAATTATCAACACACTTAACGCCAGGGTGTTTCACGAATCTGGATTGTGTAGTGTGTCCAATTTCTTCTTTCCACTTCAAAAATTCACCTTGACTAGATAACCACAGATCTCCAGATATCACACGTATATGATGAGTGCCACTTTTTTGACCCAGCTTCAAATGTGACATCATACACTTCAGGCTCATCTGCTGCTTCATTACACCATGAACGTCTTGTTGGTGGCGTTTTAAACTTCTTTTCAAGTAAACCTCTTGTCGCATATGTAGCACTGATAGGAACATGAAGGTTCATTATTTGTAACATGAGGTACGATTTCATTCAAATGTTGTGGGTGCGCTCTGGAAATGTACCGCTTCGGACTCCTCCGATAATAGTATTCGTTTCCACAAATATTAGCCACGAGTGTTGTAATATGTTTCAACCATACTGTTATCTGTGTGTCACAAACTAAAGCACTTGGCTCCCTGAAACAGTAATCATACCAAATTGTCTTCTATGTTTCAAAGCTTTTGAGAAAGATTTAAATTTTGGATGCAGTGGGAAAAATGTTTTTGTAGAGTGTGAATTTGCATGTTCCTTGCTTGTTTATAGTTCACGTGTATTACCGTGGTTGCTTATACTAACAGTGTTGTGTTGTTAGAAGTAGCCTACTTCTCAGCAGTTTGTGTAATCAAAACATTTAAAATGAGTGCTTTTTTTTTCAATCGGATGATACTTTTTGATACACCATGTATTTTGCCTTTCTTAGCCTCGCACTTCCGCGAAACAAATAGACGCAGTTTAATTGTGCAATAAATAATAAGCGTGTGAGGGCCCCTTGGCCTTGCTTCACGACGAGAGCGCTGCGGTGCCGAGTCACATAGAGCAATGTTACTTCAAAAACTGGCATGCATACATAGAGGCACTCTGTTAATACAGGAACGTAGAAATAGGCAAACGGAACAACGATGACGACCAGAGATACGACACACTTGAAAATATTATAGACAAAACCCCTAATCTGAAAAGGGGCAGACTCACGTCTACCACCATCGGAGATATGTAGTAGTGCGCCACTTTTTTATTGTACGTGGATTCTTTTGGGCCGGCCGCTGTGGTCAAGCGGTTCTAGGCGCTTCAGTCCGGAACCGCGCGACCGCTGCGGTCGCAGGTTCGAATCCTGCCTCGGGCATGGATGTGTGTGATGTCCTTAGGTTAGTTAGGTTTAAGTAGTTCCAAGTTAACCGCAAATGTTAAGTCCCATAGTGCTCAGAGCCATTTGAACCATTTTTTTTTTTTTATTCTTTTGGGTTAACTGCCGCGGCCACAGGCTCCACTCTGTTTCGTACAATGTTATCTTAGGACAGCGTGTAAAGTTGCAAAAAACCAATGCCCAAAACGTTGAACAAGGTACTGTACCACATTCCTTATGCACGCGTATCACCTCAATCACAAAATACAAATTAATGCACAGTATTTAACTATATAGGCCTGCTGCACTCCCACGCAGAGATGGGTCGAACTCGTTCATTCCCGTGAACTACTTCATTCATTTTACTCTTTGGCGTGAAGCGTTCAAATGAAGTAGTTCGTTCATGAAGTACGGAAGCCTGGCGAAGTTGCCCAGTTCGCCGCTCAGCTGCGGCTACGCACGCTTCGCCTCGCTCGTACAATAAAGCTTCGTAATACTTCCTAATTTTCCCAACAGATGGCCGAACTATGCAGTAACGTGCACGCAACGTTTTACACACTTACAGCGTCTGAGTTTGTGAGTTAAATAGAGCATGGTCGAAGGGGACAAAGGGAAGATAAACAGAGAAGCCTGTCACATATAAAGAAGGTATTACATTTAATCTTGCTCGACATTTTCTCATGAAGCGCCCAAAAAAGTCTTTATCTGCCAAATGAAACATTATTTGTTGTATTCATGGACTGAAAACTAGGGCTAGCAACGAAATGCAGTCCAATTTTATGTTCCTTTAAAAATTTAATCCAAAATAGAATGAGAATGTTTACCAGTGTCACAAAGTTTATATACGTACGTTAAGTAATTATTCAGAAGTTTTCCTGTAGATTTTATTTTTGTTGAGAATCATAACTCTCCAGATTCAAAACGTAAACTGTCACCTGTATTCATTGGTACGATTTCAGGTAAAATCCCTCTTTCAGTGTTATTAACAAACCTTTTATTTTCATGTTGGCTGGGCGTGCTCACACAGCCAGCCTCTTCGTTTCGTTTGTATCCTTCGACCATAGATAATTAGATATTCTATGGTCGAAGTTTGTATCTTAAATATTCATTTGTCTGCAAGCGCTGCCAACGGTAGGCTACCCGTAGACGCGAAATTTAACTGCACAAATAGTCACGGATAATGATGTCAGCACTGCAGGAAGCAACTGACGCTGCTTTCCCCTCGCCCCTCACCAATCCAAGCCATCATGAGCATAAGGGAGCACCGCGCGATTCGTCGACAGGCAGTAGAGGGAGGACTAAAGGGAAGGAAGGATGAGTGACGTAGCGTCGATGTAGTTGGAGAGGGAGAGGGGAAGAGAGTGAGTGAAGTAGAAAAAAGTGTGGAGTGTGCTATGTGTGAAGAGTTTGAAGTACCAGTTCATTGAAATTGAGTGCTTAGTTCACACTTCACTGAAGTGAAGCGTTCATTTGAACGACTCATTCACGAGCTCCCCAACAGTAACTCCCAGCATTCAACGTGTTATGACGTCTCAACTTTTATGAAGCAACGTCAGATGTTTTTCAGAGGCAGTAATTCGTCATCCATTTCTTTTATATATAACTCCAGCCGCAAATGAATTGCATTTATAAAACGGATAGTTTTCTCACTGTACCGGTGAACCTCGATAAAAATTAACATAAACATTTGATTGTTATTTCTAGCTACTTTAATGACCCCATTGAGTTCTTCCACCTGTACAGAGAGGCATATTGATGAGAAGTGCGCTTAAAAAAGAGATACATCTAATTTCTGTGTGGACCACCACTAGCCAAAAAACTAAAGCGTGATCAGCAACTAATGTTTCGTATGCACTTGGTGTGTGCAGATTCTATCAGTATATTGTAAGAGATATATATTCTTTCATGTGAATTACAGTAAACTGACTGTTGAAATGACGTAAGTTCAACAACGAGCAATAAATGCTCACGGATGACCGAAAAATATCAACCCGTTTTCCTGCTCACAATAGGTATGGGATGTCGAGCCACTAGTGTCCAATTAATGATTTCCTCTCATGGGTCGGAAACAATGTTGGTATTTCATAGATAAAATGCTAGGACCCACAGTTAGGTTCTAGTGCCCTTCCGTGATGCATCCCCAATGTGCATTCAATGACTTGAGCTCGCACTATTTATAACAAGCATATCATGCTGCTGATGGCGTACAATATGTGAATCAAATAGTACCAATGAATGTAATTAAATTCACGAAACATCGCCCTGCCCTATCAAAACAATGTCAGGTAGCCCTGACACACAGAGATTTTCGCAATATGAACTCCTCTTTCTTTTCAGTTTCTATGTTTCCATTTGATTAATATTAGGGGAGGGGAAGAGGGATGGAAAGGATGAGGGCGATTGTGGAAACCTGCGGTTCACCACAGGCGGGACAGAGGATAGTACATGTTGGCATGCCTGTATCTTGCAGTTATCGGCTTATATATAGAGACCTTCTTCACACAGTATGTGCGAGCGTATTCTCACTAACTTTATCTTTTCAAGGTCCTAGCTCCCTACACTTTCTGCCATACGGTAGACAGGTTTCTTCTCTCTTAGTTTCAGATACTGCTACTTGCATGAAGGCAGTTTTTCTTCCTTTATAAGCTTTTCACAGGAGTCTGAGGAACCGTTAATTTACTCCTTGCTGCACTTGCCCATAATCGCAATATGTCTTAGCGCATACAGATGGCTCTCCTGTTTCGCAAATCGGCAGTGGTGACTGCAACCTAGCTCGCTCAAACCATTCGCCATTTTGCCGTTGTTGGTCACTTCGAAATATATCTCTAAGGTGATTTTACAGGGGGCCGTATTTTACGAAAATGTGTGGCCGCAGTAGTACTGCCGGCGACAATCGTAGAATGTGCCAGAAATTCATGTAAATACAGTGGCATGCCTGAGCAACATAGCTAAAGGAGATTCTATTGCATAGTTGCTGACGCATTGCCTAAGGGGGGTCAGTATTATGGCCTAAAGGTGGTGCCTGTTTCATATATGTGGGCCATAAGTGTCGCTGCCCTTGTCTTAATTGTAATTATGCTTACTTGCCCTGCTTCCTGCTTGCGTTGCAGTGCCAAGTGATGTGGAACAATAATATTCCATACAAGAAACACGTTTTTACTCTCGACCTACAAAAGTTTGTAAAACAAAGGTCACTATGTAGGTTAGTGGGAACCAAGTAAAACTGGAGTGTTTGCCGGTTCCAACAATACGTTGTCCACGCACATATCTCAAATAACATAACAGTTACAATTTTTTTTTTTTTTAATCGGATGATACTTTTCGATACACCACGTATTTCGCCGTTCTTGGCCTCGCACTTCCGCATAATAAATAAACGCAGTTTTATTGCGCAATAAATAATGAGCATATGAGGGGCCCTTGGCCTTAATTCACGATGAGAGTGCTGCAGTGCCAAATCACATTGAACAATATTACTGTACTTTAAAAGTTGGCATGCATACATAGAGGCACTCCGCTACTACAGGAACGTAGAAATGGACAAACGGAAGAACCATGACGACCAAAGATACGAAACACTTGAAAATAATGTAAACAAAACCCCTAATCTGAATAAGGGCAGTCTCACGTCTACCACTATCGTAGATCTGTAGTAGTGCGGCTCTTTTTTATTGTACATGGATTCTGTAGAATTAACTGCCGCGGTCACAAGCTCAAGTTCCACTTTGTTTCGTACAGTGTTATCTTAGGACAGCGTGCATAAAAAACAAGCCCAAGCCAAACCGTTGAAAAAGGTATTGTACCTCATTCCTTGTGCACGCGTTTCACCTCAATCATAAAATATAAATTAATGCACAGTATTGAACTATATAGGCCTGCAGTATTTCACTATATAGGCCTGATGCACTTCCAGCATTCAACCTGTTATGACGTTTCAACTTTTCTGAAGCTTTGTCAGATGTTTTTCACTGGCAGTAATTCGTCAACCATTTTTTAAAATATATAACGCTGTTTGTATACATTACTTTCCACATCCAAGTAACTCAAGTCGTAGTGAATCGCATTTATAAGACGGATAGTTTTCTCACTGTACCGGTGAACCTCGTTAAAAATTAACATAAACATTTGATTGTTATTTCTAGCTACTTTAATGAATTCATTGAGTCCATCCACCTGTACAGATAGGCATATTAATGAGAAGTGCACTTTAAAGAGATACATCTAATTTCTGTGTGAACCACCACTAACCATAAACTAAAGGGGCAAATATCTATTAGGCGCACTACGAATGTAGTGGTGTGGACGTATTGGGAATGTGGGTCTCACGGGGAGCATGCAAGGGAGAAGTTCCTGCAGGCGCCCTATCCTCTGTGCCCTCGGTGGCTCAGATGGATAGAGCGTCTGCCATGTAAGCAGGAGATCCCGGGTTCGAGTCCCGGTCGCGACACACATTTTCAACATGTCCCCAATGAAGTATGTCAAGGCCTGTTTGCAGCTAGGGTATACATTTAATTATCATTTCATAAACTAAAGCGCGATCAGCAGTCTGGTTGTCATTTATATTGGTATTAGTCTTACGACTTCTCATACGGAATTCTGTTAAACGATATATTCAAGCTCGTGTTTCAGCATTCTGGAAAAGGTCTGCAGTAGTTCGTGAATTAAAAATTAAAGCGAAAGCACAGGTTCACCCCTCACTTCCTGCATTCATGAAAGAGTGAGTCGCTATCTGAGCAGTCCGAGAGGCTACCTGAGTATGGGAACGTCTAGAATTGTGTTAATATAGCCTTATGGAGGCGTTATGTTTGATAAGATACAATGCAAGTGACGAATTGGTGAGCCTAGCACCAGACTAATTGGGGCACAATCTAATAAATATAAGAACGACAAAATCAGCAGTGGACTTTTACTGCTCTTGCCACAAGCCGTTGAAATAGCGAGGCACCCGTGTGTTAACAGTTGCTGCGGAAGTCCCTGACAATATTTTTGTGTCCTATGTTACCAACTAATGTTTCATATGCACTTGGTGTGTGCAGATTCTATCAGTATATTGTAAGAGATATATATTCTTTCGAGTGAATTACAGTAAACTGACAGTTGAAATGACGTAAGTTCAACAACGAGCAGTAAATGCTCACGGATGACCGAAAAATATCAACCCGTTTTCCTGCTCACAACAGGTATGGGAGATCGGGCCACTACTGTCCAGTTAATGATTTCCTCTCATGAGTAGGAAACAATGTTGGTATTTCATAGATAAAATGCTAGGACCCACAGTTAGGTTCTAGTGCCCTTCCGTGATGCATCCCCAATGTGCATTCAATGACCTGAGCTCGCACTATTTATAACAAGCATATCATGCTGCTGATGGCGTACAATATGTGAATCAAATAGTACCAATGAATGTAATTAAATTCACGAAACATCGCCCTGCCCTATCAAAACAATGTCAGGTAGCCCTGACACACAGATATTTTCGCAATATGAACCCCTCTTTCTTTTCAGTTTCTATGTTTCCATTTGATTAATATTAGGGGAAGGGAAGAGGGATGGGAAGGATAAGGATGATTGTGGAAACCTGCGGTTCACCACAGGCGGGACAAAGGATAGTACATGTTTGCATGCCTGTATATCGCAGTTATCGGCTTATATATAGAGACCTTCTTTACATAGTATGTGCGAGCGCATTCTCACTAACTTTATCTTTTCAAGGTCCTAGCTCCCTACACTTTCTGCCATACGGTAGACAGGTTTCTTCTCTCTTAGTTTCAGATACTGCTACTTGCATGAAGGCAGTTTTTCTTCCTTTATAAGCTTTTCACAGGAGTCTGAGGTGCCGGTAATTTACTCCTTGCTGCACTTGCCCATAATCGCAATACGTCTTAGCGCATACAGATGGCTCTCCTGTTTCGCAAATCGGCAGTGGTGACTGCAACCTAGCTCGCTCAAACCATTCGCCATTTTGCCGTTGTTAGTCACTTCGAAATATATCTCTAAGGTGATTTTACAGGGGACCGTATTTTACGAAAATGTGTGGCCGCAGTAGTACTGCCGGCGACAATCGTAGAATGTGCCAGAAATTCATGTAAATACAGTGGCATGCCTGAGCAACATAGCTAAAGGAGACTCTATTGCATAGTTGCTGACGCATTGCCTAAGGGGGTCAGTATTGTGGCCTAAAGGTGGTGCCTATTTGATATGTGTGGACCGTAAGTGTCTCTGCCCTTGTCTTAATTGTAATTATGCTTACTCGCCCTGCTTCCTGCTTGCGTTGCAGTGCCAGGTGACGTGAAACAATGATATTCCATACACGAAACACGTTTTTATTCTTGTCTCACAAAAGTTTGTAAAACAAAGGTAAAAAAGGCGCTCTGCTTAGTTTATACAACACACACAGTTTCACCAAGAACCGACAGCCGAGTCCATTGAAATGATTTTATTACCATTCAGTTCGAATGTTGGCCGACATGTGTAGATGCGCTCGTTTTGGTGGAATGTAGAAGTACATAAACGAGACAGTCATCAACCCGCAAAAATGTGAACGAACATCTACTGCCAGAGTTACGGAACACAGACACTAATGTATACAAAGACAAAAGTCTGAAACCGGTTATTCTAGCTGCTTCTGTCTTAGTATGTGCTCTAGCAAGCCATTATTTTATACTGCATAGGTTCTTATGACGTTTAAACTCTTTTGAAGCCTCATCATGTGTATTTCACTGGCAGCATTTTTCTTTTTTTTTTCTTCCCACAACGGGGATGTAGAACGCACTTTTCACTTCCATTTACTTCTGGATTAGATTAGATTTACTTTTCGTTCCAATTGACGCATAGTGACCGGATCCTCCAGGATGTAGAACACGCCAGAAAAGCAAGAATGCACAATAAACACTTACAATGAAAAATAAATATGAGTATGCTATGGTAGTCATTCCACAGATCCCAAGTATAACGACTGTCATGGGTGTGGGATGATATACACAGTTATGAGTACTAAACACCAAATAGAAGAATCATTTTACAGCACTAATTGGCAATGATCCCTTTGCTGCAATAGATTTGTACAGAAGTCAGACTGTGCTGATGTTTGCATTAATTTGTACTTCATTTAGGGCTCTATTAAACTGAACTTTATTGGTTGTTAAACTTCCTATGGTTGCTGTCAAGACATTGAATATGTGTGTCCCTGAATATTGGATACCTTTTTGTACCAAAGTAAGTGACTAAATCTTTGTGAAGATTATCCTTATTCCTAGTACTGATTCCATGAACTGAGCTGTTGGTGAGATATATTTTTAATTACAAATTTCATCACGGAATAAATATATTGGGAAGCAGTATTTAATATCCATAATTCCCAAACAGGCCTCTGTAGGACAATCTAGACTTGACACAACATATAATTCTTATTGCACATTGTTGGGCTCAGACAACTGTAGCTTGGTTTGATGAGTGATCCCCAAAAAATAACCCAATATGAAATCACTGAATGAAAGTAAGCATAGTATGTTAGCTTTTTGATTTTTATATCCCCTATGTTGGCAACATTCGCATTGCAAATAGGTATTTGTTTAGGCACTTTAAGCAGTTCTGTGGTGTTTTACCTCCCAGTTTAATTTATTATCAAGCTGTAATCCCAAGAATATAACACTGCCCACTTCTTTTATCTGTTTGTCATCATATTTTAGGCATATACTGGTGGGAAAAGTTCTCAACTGCACATACTGTGTTTTTTCAAAGATGACTAGGAACCATTAATTTATGTCCATGATAATTTCATTAACCAGTAATTTTTAGACTCCACTTGATTTACTATTTATTGTAAGGTTTTGTATTATCTGCAATCAAAACAAACTTTGCATCTGGTGATGTTACTGATTAAAGGTCATTGCTATACACAAGAAAAAGCAAGGGCCATAAGATAGAAGCTTTTGGGATGCCACATGTAATTAGTTCTCAGTTGGATGATGCCTGATAACCTAATTCATATCTCTTTCCTAATGACATACTTGGTTTCCTGTCAGAGATATAGGATTGAACCATTTTGCAGCTCTTCCTGTTAAAACTGTTAACATTCTAATTTCCTTAAAAGGATATTGTGATTTACACTTTCAGATGACTATGACATATCACAAAATATACCAGTAGCCTTTAATTTATTGTCTGACACACTGAGAACATTTTCGCTGTATGTGTAGGTATCCCTCTCAGCATCAGAACACTTTAGAAATCCAAACTGAGACTTGGACAATATACTGTATTATTTGTCGTTAGATGGTTAAGAAACTGGCTATGTACTACCCATTCTAAAAATTTATAAGAATGGTGGAAAAAGTGAAATTGGACTGAAATTTGACAATATTTAAACAAAGACTTAACTTCAGCATATTTCAACCATTCAAGAAAAGGGTCATATTAATGTTAGTGAAGTTAAACAATGGAAAACCCAGGATGGAATGTAACATATAGTAGAGATGCTGAATCGCGGATAGGCACAATAAAAAAGACTATCACAAATAATAGGTTTCATCTAGTAAGGCCTTCTTGAGAATCAAACACACACATACACACTCACGCAAACACAACTCACACACACTTGACTGCAGTCTCACGCAACTGAGGCCACTATTTTGCCGAAGGCCTTACTGGCTGAAAGCTATTATTTGTGACAGTCTTTTTGCTGAACCTCAGCATCTCCACTATATATGGTGACTGGCAAATTTACTTTTCATGATATTTTTAGTGAAGTTATGTGTACTGTCTGGTCTGAGGTACTACATGGCAGGATCTACTGAACCTGACAACCCCATCTTTTCAGTAACAGTATAAAATGTTTGTTAAAAACTTTTTCAACACTTCACACATATGTTATTAACATATCATTTACTCTTAATGCTATTTGCTCCTCTTCATGTCTGGTTCTACCAGTCTCCTTCACTATATTCCATATGGCTTTCGTTATCTGATGCAATTATCTTTTTCTTGTAATATACTTGCTTAGAAGTCCATATTACTGCCTTTAATGTTTTGCAGTATGTCTTGTAATGTGTTCTAGCATCAGCATCAGAGCTGTCTCTGACTGACAGATACAGTTCACTTTTTGTTTTACATGATAGACTTTGGTCTAATCTAGACTAGTTTTTTTTTTTTGGGAAAACAGTCTAAAAATAAAGTAAGTTCTTTATTATTTATTCATTTCATATTCTGTAGATCCAATTAGTGAGTCAATCACAAGGATATTGAATGTGTCAAATTGTAATTTAAACTTACAATAAATACAAGGGCAATTCAATGCCAAATTTACATAGTAAGACATACTATAAATACAGCAATAGATACAACGTTAGCTATATAATATAACAACCATTTAACAGAAAAAGGAGTTTCAAATAAAGGTTAAAAATAAGAGCACAAAGTTAAATCAGATATTAGGCCTATAAGAGTAAATACAGGTACAGCCAATCTGTTGTTACAAAAAGTGTGATAATGCTCATATACTCAATAAAATCAATTGAACTAGTTCTAGACAGAATAAGTTTAGGGATGGTATACATTTTCTTTCAAATATTCATCCACAGTATAAAAATATTTCTCTGTCAGGTAATCTTTGAGAACTTCTTTAAATTTTGGCAGTTCTGTAGCCATGGAATTTACTGTTGTCTTGGTGGATAGAATAATTTTTGTACACAAAGGTTAGCAAGGAAAAAATATACTGTGAGGCAGTTGTTAGGATATCTATTTTTCGAAACAAGTGCCTGCAAGAGTGTCTTTGATGGATCCCACACATTATTCTGATTGCTTTTTTTTGGACAGTGAAAACCTTTTTTGCAAGTGGTTGGTTCCCCCAGAATATGATAGCAAATGACATCAATGAGTGGAAGTAGCCAAAGTAGGCAACCTTAATGGCGTCAACTTCAGCCACTGAAGAAATTACCCGTAATGCAAATGTTACTGGGCTAAGTTTTTTTACACAGATGAAGAATGTGAACTGACCAATTGCATTTGCTGTCTATATAAGCACCCAGTAATTTTGTATCTTCAACTTTCTGCATTGGTTGATCTCTACATTTTATGTTAATTTCACCGAGATTTATTTGCATTGAGTAAGAGACCATTTGAGGAGAACCAATTTAAGATGTCATTAAAAACAGTATTTGTAGTTTGTTCAAGATTGTGATCTATCAAATCATCAATTAGAATTGTGGTATCATCAGCGAACAGGGTAAATTTGCTGTTTGTCTCAGAACAAAGAGCTGTGAGGGTTTTTAAGAAAAATGTAAGTCACTAACAGCCACTATTTCTTTGTTTTTTTGTTGTTAAGTAGACCAGTAGATCTCTAAGGTGATTTATGAACAGATTAAAAACTGCCTGCAAGTGATTGATAGACATCTACTATTATAAAACATTTATTAAGAAATTTTGCTTCTCTTGCACATGCTTCCATATACTGCTGTAGACAAAATTTATGAATGTGTATGTTCTTAAATTTATAACAATTCCTGATGAATATGGCAACCAACTCCTCCTTCCTTCACATCTGCCCTACAAGAGTGAGATGCTAGCCTAAATCCTGTAACACTTAACACATTCCTTGAATATTTTGATGCAATAAAAATAGCAGTCTTTCCCCACTGACAGAGTTAAAATTGGGTGTAGATCAGATTTCTGCTCACTGCTGAAAATTTTTAACCAACAGCTGATTGCAGTGATGTCATATGCCCGAATTATGTTGTTTTGTTTCTTTCTCAAACTAAAAATTTGGTTGTAGGTGTACTGCATTTATAAACTTAAATCTGACACTGTTACTTCTCTTGCTGTCATTGTAATGGAAAACCTCGATAAAAAATTAACATAAACATTCGACTGTGATTTCAAACTACGTTAATGAATTCCTTGTCTTTCCACCAAAGTGCTGCAAATACCTGGTGTGAAGGGGCATATCGATGAGAAGTGCATTTTAAAAGAGATACATCAAACTTCTGTATGCATCACCATTAGTGAAAGTGAAGGGTGATCGCCAGTCTGGTTTTAACTGGCGTATACTCATTCGTACTGGTATTGGTCTCACCAATTCTTGGATGGATAGCTGTTTAACAATATATTCAAAATCATGTTTCAACATTCTGGAAAAGATATGTATGGTGGGCAGTAGCAGATCCCGAGTTAAAAGTTTCGGAAGCAGTTTGCTTATCTACAAAAGAGCACATCCACTAAGCAAAAATTCTCTTATCTTTCTAATTTTCTTCCTTGTGGAAAGCAAATGTAGGCAAGTGCGCTCACTAAGAAATCTAGCTCTCATTTATATCGTGTAACACTTCTGGTAGAAATGTATTGCCAGGCAACAGTGGAATTCTTATCACCTCGGCCAACACCTCCGGTGAACACCTTGTCTAAACATGCAACCAGTGATGTGTAACACCACATTATAGAGTCCATGTTACAGAAGCCACAGATGCTCATACTCAAATGTCCAACAGCACCCAAAACCAGTTCAAACCCTTTGAAATACACTCACCACTGATTATGGGCAGAATTCCTGAAACACACAGTAGCAGGCTAACTAGGTTGCAACTGTAATCTCACATATCCAGATCAAATAATAGTTTTACTTTGACAATAAATGTTTCCAAATCCACATTTTTAGAACTGCTGTGTAACAAAGATACGAATCCACTTACACACACTCGTTCATACACTACAAGCCTACATTCAATGAGCAAGTGCACTGAATCAGTTACCTGATCATATGCCACACCACTGCAATGCTACCACACGGAACAAAGACCATTCTCTTTTTCTTCCCATTTTGCTTCAGTATCACAATGACAGCGTTATCATAAACCAAATGCAGATATGTGCCACCAACAGTCTGGTTATATACCTAATGGTTTCTTGGGGTCGATGGATGGAGTGTCAGTTAACTTATTATACATATCCCAGAACCAGTATCAATTATGGGTCACTTCACTTTCAAATGGTGCCACATTCACTGACTGTTCTTTGGTGTATCCACTAAAGCTGCCACCCTGCTCGAACTAGGCTTTTCTCATGGACACAGACAAAGCAATGTGCAATCAGCTACAAGTAACAAGACAACAACAATGAGCTCAGTAGTTGTTCATCTCACATTGTCTGTGCTGTAGGAAATAAACCCTCATTGATGATACACAATTCCCAGAGACTATGCTAAAGCTTATCTGCAATGATTATACTGACACATACTAGCCGGAGTGTAACATAGGTGCCTGCAAAGGGGGCATCCGACATTCTCCCACCTTTGTGATCTAGGGTACAGAGTTTTTATCCATATATTGAGTGGTTAACTGTCAATTCTCCAGAACTGTATTTTTGTCACCTATAAAGTTTACTTTTTATGGTGTGACTATCACAAAACTGACCAACTCATTTATATAAAAATGGCAATTTTTAGAGCCTTATCTCCTTCCCCACTGGAAAAATTTCTGCAGCTGCCAATGTATGCTCTCAGAAAGTCTTGAGTGTCACTGACACCAGATTAATTACATTTGCCTTTATCAATAGTGGCTGTTCTCAAAGCTGGTGGTAGATTGCGTGTAGTCTTGAAAAAGACCATCAATTTAATAATTGAATTTGTGTTCATCCAAAGAGCCCTATTGCTTCATTATTTTTCCTTTTCTAAATCATGGTTTTTAGGCATAAGACCGTTGGTCCTAAGAATGTTGAAGCCCAGGATACATACTGGAAAAGTCTATACACTGACCTTGAATGACTTATCAGCACCATCACTTTTATTTAATCTACATGACACATATCATACAAGGGAGACTTTAGTAATATAGTTCAAGTGACTGTTTTGTGAAGTTTCATTTCATTTATTTTTCTACTCAGAATCACAAAAACATCTGATTAAAACTCTTCTAGTAAATATTTAGATGATTTTCATTAAAGTCATTTTTTCAGTAGCTTCTATTTCAGGTAATTTTTATTACTTACATAATTTAGGAGTAAAGGTGATCACTCACCTAATAGCAAACACATACATACATACACAGAGAGGGAGGGGGAGAGGGGGGAGGGGAGAGGGAGGGAGGGAGGGAGGGAGGGGGAGAGAGAGAGAGAGAGAGAGAGAGAGAGAGAGAGAGAGAGAGAGAGAGAGAGCTGGTTAGCAATATGGGAGGAATAAGTGGCAGCAGGTGTGTGGGCTAGGCATGTAATGGAGCCAATTAGGTGCAGCACACGAGTAAGGTGACATGGAGGAATGGATAGGGAGTATTTGACAGGACAGAGGAATGGGAAATTGTTGAATAGAAGCCATGGGAACAGTGGGGAGCAACACCAGGAGGGTTACAGGAGTGAAAGATGTGTTGCAATGACGACTCCCACCTGTGTAATTCACAAAAGCCAGTGCTGGAGTGAAGGATCCATATGGCCCGGGTTGTAAAGCAGACGTTAAGCTCAAACATGTAGTGCTCAGCTGTATATTACACATATTATAATGTTATGAAAAGCTGTGCAGTGACTGCAGCGGAGTTGGTACATGACATCTGCTGTCACACGTGGCCCTATCTCTTATAGGACAGGATAAGTCTTTCACAGCCTGGAGAAGGAAGTGACGAATGAGTAAATTGGGCAGGTCTTGCACTTGGATCTTCCACAGGGATGTGACCCCCTTGGAATGGGGTTGATATGGGAGTGGTATAGCAATGGCCTAGCATGCTATGTAGGTTTGCTGGGTGGCAGAATACCACATTAGTTGGGGTGGGAAGGATCTTGCATAGAATGTCCCTCATGGCGGCCATTTTTATTTGTAGGCGCGCACGAATTTTCAGTCTGGAGACATTAGCGAAAATTTGAATATCTCTGCACTGGGTTAAGTTACAACATTGTCTATTACACAAAATTTCCTAAATTCAAAAATAACCAGTCAAAATGGCCTCCAAAGTTTGGTATCCAAGTTTTAAAAAATCCACTTTATAGGCCCAAAAATAAACAAGGAGTGATTTATGAGAGTCTATTTTTTCCTATAGTTTGATATCATACACTAATAGCCTCACATCAAGCAAGAACACTTAGAAATGTTTCCTTAATTTTCTATGAATTTTTGAAATTTGAAAATTGTCATTTTTTGTAATGTTGGTGTTAGTTATCTCAGGTGGGACTGAATATAAAAATATAATTTCTGCACAGTTTGTACACCTGTATGATAGCAACATACTGTACAAATTTCAACACTGATATCTGACTGTGAACAAAGATATGAATTTTTAAAAATGAGGAAATAATTCACATTACTCTACGATTGATCTTATGGCTGTTACCTATTTAAATAGTTTATTGTTTCATTGTAATAAAATTTAATTGTGACATATTTAGTTAACACTATCACCCAATATTCATTTAATTAATTTATTTTTAATAATGCAATATTAAACAATAGGAGCTTTCGCTTTTATTCTATGGTAATAAAAATGCCCATTTAGGTTAAGGTTTATTGTCAATAAAGAAGTACATTACTGGGTGTGGCATTGTTGTAGTCAGTCCCTTCTGAAACCTCTCTTAGGCTGGATGTACACACACATCGAGAGTGTAGAATGTGTTATGTGCTTTGTTCTATGTTTAATTTGTAATTAATTTTGAGAGATTAACTGAAATGCAATAACATGGATGAACAGAGCTCTGTTGGACAGATAGCAAGTGAAGTGTGTCGCAAAACAGTTTACAGTTCAGTTTCACAAAACTTGAAAAATGTCAATGACTTTGATGAACTTGACAAAAGTAGTAGTGAGTAAGTTCTTCTGTAACATCATTGTGTGAGTATCATGAGAAGAAATATATTCTGAAGTACAACAACATTTTTGGAAGAAAGTGCTGTGATCCACTTAAAGTTCATTAAAAGCCTATTACTAAAGGTTTGAGGGAAATAAAACTTGAACATTTGTCCTTGTTATGTGAGAGTTTTAACAGCTTCCCAAGTGAAACGTAATGCGATTCCCTGAAATATTGGATTTTGCTTATTCTAAGTTAGACGTGTCTCCTGCTTCAAAAATAATAAAATTAAGTAACAAAAAAAGAAAAGCAGCTATTGAAAATAAGGTACAACAAATTTCAGACAAAATGAGAAAAGACTTGGAATCTTGCTTTAATAATACAGATACTAACATTATTTCTAAAGAAGAAGAAAACCTACAACCAGCATCATCTGACACTGAATATTTGAGCTAAACAGAGAAATTAAAAATTAAATCGGGTTAGATAGAGCAGCAATCAGTCGCGGAATTAAGTTGCTTTAATATGACATTTATAGTCACAACGCAGATCAGATTTCGACCTGAGTCAGGTCATTATCAATGCTAAAACAAATACAAGAGTATATATTACAATGTGATTTACAAAAGTTAGAAGTCCATCACATTGTTGTCTTTTACTGTTAACATTACAGTGTTCAAAAGATCACACTTTATCATATTGTTCTTATTTCTCGGCCACTAAGTGTGACATATTGAAATGATGCTTACAAGTGCTACCAGCGCCAGCAAAGTGCATTTTGTAAATAAAGTTTACGTTATATCTTTTGTCAAGTAACAACTAATTAAATTAAGACAGGTCCCAACACGACAAAATATGCAATACTTCCTATAACATACTTTACAAAGCCATATCAGTTTTATAATTAATTTTAGCCCATGAGGCGTAACTGTCACTGTTACGTACTGTAGTAATTTTAAACATCTAGCACATTACAGACATGAGAAAAAGTAAGAATTGTAATTTTTACATAGTTTTACTCATAATAATTTCATGTTATTACTTAGTTACTGTACAACATAAATATTACAAATATGTCGTCAAAACTGTAACTTCAGGCGCAGCTCATAGAGGGCGCCACATGCAAAACCAAGGTGTACTGTGAAACCAACATATAATTTTACGACAGTAATGGTTGAACTGTGTAAGCATTCACTTGAGCACGAACAACTGCTACAATTCCACATGGTATGTAATGTTAACAGTAAAAGACAACAATGTGATGGACTTATAACTTTTGTAAATCACATTGTAATATATACTCTTGTATTTGTTTTAGCATTGATAATGACCTGACACAGGTCGAGATCTGATCTGCGTTGTGACTATAAATGTCATATTAAAGCAACTTAATTCCACGACTGATTGCTGCTCTATCTAACCCGATAAAACAACAGTTGTTGCGTGAACCCACCCCTTGGAGGGCAACCTGATAAAAATTAAATGTTCAGTGACATCTAAAGAGGAAAAGTTAAAATTTTAAGTTTGCTCCCTGACTCATGGTCAGGAGAAAAATAGTTCATGAATTCAACATTTCTCATCGTTTGGTTAAACTAACCCGAAAATTAGTGAACGAGCAAGGCATTCTTCCAGTTTTAGGAAAGAAGAAAAGAGTAGGTGTAAGTGAAGAAACAATAAAAAGATCTTGCAGTTTTTTGAAGATGATGAAAACAGTAGAATGTGCCCAGGTTGCAAAGATAGCAAAAGAGTTGTTATAAATGGAGTTAAAGTAACAAAGCAGAAACGACTAGTGCTGTCAAATTCAAATGAATTTTATGTAGCTTTCAAAAATTCTCACCCTGAATGCAACATTGGAAGGTCACAATTTTGTGACCTCCGCCCTAAGTGGTGTATTTTGGCTGGATCCTCAGGGACACACTCCGTATGTGTCTGTTTGTATCATCAAAATGTCGAACTGATGTTTGCAGGTGCAAAACTCAGTGAGCTTAACTTCAAAGAGTTACTAAGATTTAATGGTCTGTGACACTAACAGTTATGACTGTATGGTGAATTTGTGTAATAAATGCCCTTGTAAGGAAACCATTATTTAATTGTTTCACGAATATGGTGAGGAAATGCCAGACAATATTACCTTCAAAAAGTGGGTCACAACTGACAGGGCAGAAATGATAACAGTGGTTAAATCTCAGGAAGAGTACTTGGAATCTTTAATTGATAACTTACAAAAACTCAAAAGTCACCACTATGTTTCTAAAATCCAAAGTAAGTTTTTGAAGGACAAAAAAGCACAACATCATGAAACTGAATGCATAGTGCTAGCTGATTTTGCAGAAAATTTTACATTTGTGATTCAGGATGCAATACAAGCATACCATGGGTCAATGACCAGGCAACAGTGCATCCATTTATTCTCTACTTTAAAAATGAGAAGATGAAGTTTGCAGTTCTTCAATTTGCATTCTCAGCAACTACTTGGAGCACAACATTTTGGCTGAACATGTGTTTCAAAAGTATAAATTACATAAAAGAAAATTTTCCCAAGGTTGAGAAGCTGATATACTTTTCAGATGGAAGTGGTAGTCAGTATAAGAACAAAAAGTATTTTTCAAATCTGTGCAACCACAAAGTAGACTTTGGGTTGGAAGCTGAATGGCACTTTTCTGCATCTTACCATTGTAAAAATGCATGTGATGGAGTAGGAAGTACAACAAAATGTGAAGTAAGTAAAGCCAGCCTACAAAGATCAACCACAGACCAAATTCTCACAGTACAGGACACGTATGTCCTTTTGCAAGGATAATATTAAAGGCATTACCTATTTTCTCATCAAGGGATCACAAATTTAGCATTGGAGGGCACCGTGGAGGGTAAAAATCGTAGAGGGAGACCAAGAGATGAATACACTAAGCAGATTCAGAAGGATGTAGGTTGCAGTAGGTACTGGGAGATGAAGAAGCTTGCACAGGATAGAGTAGCATGGAGAGCTGCATCAAACCAGTCTCAGGACTGAAGACCACAACAACAACAACAACCTATTTTCTGATCAAGAAAGAAGAAGTGGTTCTGCGTATGAAAACGACACTTCAAAACAGATTTGAAAACAGTATAGCAATAAAAGGAGCACGGCATTTCCACAAATTCTTGGCATTGCAGAAAAATTAGTTCGGTGCTATGTAAAATCAGAAACTGACATTTATGAGGATCATTGTGCCAGTAAAATTACATCTCTGTCTTTAACGTTGAATGATATAGTGGCATGTGTGTATGATGGACAGTGGTGGCTTGCACAGGTTGAAAGAATAAGTTTGGAAAACAATGATGTTTTTGTGCATTTTTACCACCCTGCTGGCCCAAGAACATCATTCAAGAAATCTACTAGTGACAAAAGTTTGGATACCAATGAAAAATGTTTTAAGAAAACTTTCAGTGCTTGAACTTACCACAGCAACTGGGAGGTCTTATCCTATATCATAGAAGCTGTCTGAAGCAATAAGTGTTCTTAACATTCACCACCAGGTTAAGGAACAGTCGCATCTCGAAGGATGTTAATTGACAATGTTTATTTTAAGTATGTCAAAATAATATAAATGTTAATTTCAGTGATGTTTCCACTTTTTGTATATAACTCAGTACCTTACTTCAATAATGATTGATTATATCCCACCAATATCACACATAATAGGCAACAGCCATAAGATCAGTTCTTGAGTAACGTGAATTATTTCCTCATTTTCAAAAATTCATATCTTTGTTCACAGAAGGATATCAATTTTGAAATTTTTACAGTACATTGCTATCATAAAGGTGTACAAACTGTGCAAAAATCATATTTTTATACTCAGTCCCACTTGAGATAACTAACCCCAAACTGTACAAAAAATGAAAATTTTCAAATTTCAAAAATTCATAAAAAATTAAGGAAACATTTGTAAGTGTTCTTGCTCAAAAACAGTTTCCAGTTTTTCTCTGTCTGATCAAGTGCTTCATTTGTTGTGACCTTTTCTCAGGGAGATATTAAACTTTAACATTCCTTCCCTACAGAACGATGGAGTAGACTATTGAGGAAATAAGTGTGTTGCAAAAAAAAAAAAAAAAAAAGTGCAGAAGGACTGACAAATCTAAAAAATAAGAACAAAAACAAAGAAAGTCTAAATGAATTCTTATGATGTAAGTTAACATGGATATGTTGCTGAAACATTAGCTGTCAACAGACAAGGCTAAAATAATTATATAGGTGAAAGGATTATTAACATATATACCAATATGCTTCCATATTAAGCCCACTAACCACCAACAGTACCTGCACTTTGCCTGCTGCCATCCCTTCCGCATCTAAAATCCCTCCCACACAGCCTAGCCAAATGCGAACAATATATGTGCCTTATATGCTGAAGGCCTCACAAAGGCCTTCACAAACAAACAATCTCCCCCCCCCCCCCTCCTCCCCCAATTTTTAATTTCATTATTTTCTTTACCTGTAATGGAACTGACAATGACTAAATCTAACACAGCTCAAGTATTTAATTTCAGGACAACCTTTGTCTCCAGTTTTTATTAATTTTTTTTTTCAGTTTTGAATACTCACCAATGCTGAAAACACGGAAAAATTAAATATATATAAAATTAAGACAGAACAGGACAATCTTTTTTTCTGAAACAAGTTAAAATATTTTATGGTGAAATCTTTTAGTTGTCAAATGACTACACTCACAAGTATAAGCTTTATGCACATATAGTTTTGCAGAGAATAGATTCAGCTTTATCATACAGTATTCTTTTAAAAGTAGTTTAGTATGCATTTTTTTGGCTCAGTCATCAGTGTTTTGATTCATGATAATTCTAACACTAACTCAGTGCAGTGCTGGGTGGGCAGATATCAATACAACTGAGGTCACTGATAATGACTTATGATGAAGTGTAGATCATATCATATACTACCACAGCCACATTACTGTGCAGTTAATCATGATATTCCTGAATTTCAAATCTATTACAATTGAACTGCATCAGAAATGCTACTACATTCTTTCCAGATGATTGATCAGAAAATTTTCGACACTTCTGAATGTAGTCATGCATTCAACAGTCTTGCAAAACAACTCCCATTTGCAACATGTTTGTCGAAGGCTACAGCCCCTTTGAACTCTGAAGACTAATAAAAATGTTATATGGTCGTCTACCTTGTGATGTCTCTCATTACTTCATACTCTTTCTTTTCTTTTAAATTCATTATTTTTCTGAATGAATATGCATGAATTACTACATTTAGCAAGCAGTAGGGCCCAAGGATGATACTAGGCACCAGCCTGAGGCATTTTAAGAACCAATGCATTATTGAGAACTACATTTCTTTCTGATCTCCCCACAACATTAGAGAATGTATGGAGAACTATTCAGCTATAAACTGAACCAAGATCTGCAACATAAGTAAATCACTGGAAAAGCATGCCATATTCAAAGCAAAAAAGTGAGCAGCTCAGCACTATTGTGCACATTCAGAGCAGCACAGAGCACTTGTTTTCGCATACTTGAATGTTGTTTTCCACACATGAAGTATCAGCATGAGTTGTATTATCAGCAATGGTAAATATTTTATGGGAGGTGGTATTACAGACTAACTCAAATAAAACATTCGATAACAGGTACCCAATTTTTCCTAGTATAATAATGTTTCAGTGACTTGTGTAGCCCATCCAACTACTAACACTACCCGATGTTGCTTAACTTTAGTGATCAGCGAGAACCAGTGCATTCAATGTGACGTGGTCGATGGCTATTTCACTGTTACAAAGATACATCTGCTAAAATGTAACCCAGACATTTGCTCCCAGAATGTGTTCAGTAAAGGCAAATTACTTAAATTCGACGTTTACAGACTTCGCCTTTCAACCATCCTCAAAGGCAAAAATCTAAAGGTGTACGGCCCGTGGACCTCAGTGGCCAAGAAAACTGCCCATTTCTGCTGATCCACTGGCCGGAAGATGTCTCAGCAGAGATGTGAGAAATGACAAAGAATATAAAGTTATTACTTCCATCCTTCAGATGGGAACAGTGTAAGTAGGGTACAAACTTGGGAGTGCATGAAATACAGGCCTACTTAAGATGATTGTTAACTGTCTCCATTTGCTAAGAACCAAAGCTGATGTGCTCATAGGTAGTATCTAGCTTTCTAATTTTCCCCAAAATTGCAGTGAGCAACTACTGAAAATTGTCTACCAATGAATCACCAATTATTTTTATTGCATAAAAAGTCAGACATTCTCATTTTTCTTTTCATGCAATGCTTTCCTTGTTTCACAAACAATAGCATGCTTGCCATGTTTTCTCTTGCTCCCCTGTGCAGAAATGCTTTTTCAGAGATACAGTACAAGTTAATGGTACCTTTGTGAACTGATGATCTCTATCTGTACCTATAGAGGCCAGTGACCTCTATTCTTTAGGTACCAGTATAGGTTTCTTCAGCAGCATTCCATGAAATCCTATAGTCCTGCTGGGATCCTTCAACCCACAACATTTGGACAGTTCGTACAAATGCGACACCAGCAGTAGATAAGGCTTTATTCATCAAAGAGCAGCAACAACTTTGCAGATGGTAAACTCAACAATGGGGTGATGAATGCACAAAACATGATTGTTAGCAGGCCATTCAAACCCCTACCATTGTCAGGGTCACAATGCACGCGCATTGGTCTATCATAGAAAGGTGAATGAGCCTCGTGCAAGAGTATCTGAATGTTTATTTGTCACAGAAATCTGCAGCGTTAAACAAGGAGTAACGTCCCTAGCTACTAACATTTTGAACCCCACCCTTCTTCCCCCCTTGTCTTTCCTGCACCTTTAAGCAAATTATATGATAAGGAATGTTTCTTTTTATTAAGAGATTTTTATAAATACCGGTAGTTGGAGTTATATATTCTACTGTTAGCAATATCACCAATGTAGGTAACAATTTGAATTTTATTTGGCCTTAAAAGAAAGCTACCACTGCATTTTTTGTCCTGAAATTATTTTCAACATTTTGTTGCAGGAGAGATGGGTGGCTTTCAAAAGGCTCAACAACTAGCTGTTTTCCTAAAGATAATTGTAATGACACTTATACAACGGAAAACATCTCAAAAGAAGTTAGTCCAGTCAGTACTTCTACAAGTAATCAAACCAGGGCAGTTAATACAATACTAGGAAGTAAGATGAAAATTATGTATGACTTCTTCATTCAAAGCATAATGAACTCTTATGATTAAAAAGTGTTTATGGTTCACAACACAAAAACAGTGAATGTAAAAGCAACTGACATTTCTTACTTAGTCAGCCGTCAGATAGATCATGGTGAAGCTTACTAAATTGTGGTAAATGTTACTAAATATTTTGCTAAGGAGAAGATAAAATGTATGATTAGTGAAAAATCATTTACAGTATTACATCCCATTTTTAAATGACACAAGTCAAGCACATATGAGATATAGCGACCAATATAAAGAAATAACTTACTTTTGGTCTCAAATTATTCAAAGTTTCATTACAAGTAGATGAATCCAATGCTGTAACTGGACTCACAGTATTAATTATAATAGCACCAGTTAGGTACTCCAAACTAAAACACATTACAGGAGGATCTTCTTTAACACAAATGCCTACTAACACGTATTACTCAAGTTTCAATATTTGGTGCCGTAAATTATATTTTAACAGCATAACATACCATGGACAACAACACTGATCTCTCTACTGATGGAGTAAAGGCCACTAGTGGTTTGATTAACAGGGCTTTACAGCTTATTCAAAATTTCACTGTAAACTGTTGTAGTAGCCTCTGTGTGATCCATAGCCAGGCAACTGCTCCAAGACAATTATCCCTTTGTTATGTGTATGATCCTAATGAGTTCATCAAAATCATTAAGTTCACACAATCTTGAAAACTAAATAATCATTCATACCAAGCCACCAAACCCTCCACCCATGATACTTTAAAGAGTCAAACTCCCATGTATAAAACAACTTCAAATATCTACTTACTTTATAAATGAGTTAATATGTACAGCATTTGATGTTAGGCGTGTGAGTGAGAAAACCAAATGATGGAAAATCCAGAATGGAATAATGACAATATCAAGAAAAAGATAGAGTGCTACTCAGCAATACACAGTGTAGATGGTTGAGTCACAGACTGGCACAACAAAAAGGACTACTAAACACCTAAGCTTGTTTAGCAGTCTTTTTGTTGTGCCTATCTCTGACTCAACATCTCCACTATATGTTACATGAGAAAACCTGTGAAAAAGGTTTGAGGTTTAAGTTTGTTGGAAGTCAAGTGCTCTTACTATCAAACACTGGATGAGTATAATTTGGGTAATTTGCACTCCATTTTAAGTAAAAGCTAGTGTTTCGCACATCTCAATGTTCATGATCTCACATCTGAAATTTGTGTTGTGCAATGATATAATTTTTCAAGTGTATTCAATCATATATGGTTACTATCAGCAAAATGTTTTGCCAATAGAGCTTGTAGTAAAGAAGTAATAAAATGAAAACATCTATCTCGTATGAGCCAGTCCGGTACTGATAGGCAAAGATCTGCAGCTGTACTCCAGGCTGTGCTACCCAG
The DNA here is from genome assembly GCF_021461395.2 of Schistocerca americana. Lineage (NCBI taxonomy): Eukaryota > Metazoa > Arthropoda > Insecta > Orthoptera > Acrididae > Schistocerca > Schistocerca americana. The sequence goes on from NC_060123.1 coordinate 488,158,585, forward strand.
CATTTCACTTGGAGGCGGCCAAGTCGCATGTGTCAGGATAAAGGATCACAGCGGCCCAGTTGAGGGAGGATTTTCTGAGTGGCCCTTCCACCGGTGTTCACTAGCAGTGCCTTCTCTGGCTTGTCAGTAGTAGTTGTCTCCGTTCAAGGGAGGGGCTGTGCAGCGTCACTTTGGCTGATTGACAAGTAGTTGTCGTTTGATAGTCAACACAGTGCACCATGGAGGAGACTGGTCATGGTAGACATAGTGCATGATTGGCAAATAAGGTCCATTAACACATATGTTATTTGTAAGTGACTATATGGGTCAAACATAGCTGCCATGCACTGCCTCTACTGATTGCAGATTGTAGATGCTTCCTGATACATGACTGATGGATTTTTATGGCAGAGAAGTAGCAACATTTCAGTGCATGAAATGGTGAGCATTATGCTAGCTGTAAACAGTTTTGTCTTGCGTTGGGAGAAGTGGCTCACTTATTTGCTTGACGTTGCAGTGCGAGAAGTGGCTCACTTACTTACTTGATGTTGCAGCGTGCGACTTTGCCTACCGGTTTTTTATATTCCACATGGATAGGAATTTTGTCTACATTTTAAGAATTACACATGAATCACTGTGTTTCATTACATAGTTTTGTTTAGTGTAATGTTTTAAATTGGAGGCTCACTTATTCTAGTGCAAGCTATACCAAAAGTCCCACTAACCCCCTTTAACTGCGTATTAATAGCTTTTTCTTGTTGCAGGTGATACTGATTTGTGAGAAGAATGGCTGATGAATCCAATTACACCCTGGAACAACTAATTGTTATGAGTACCTGGGTTTGTGAACTATCTCACACTGGGAAAACACTGAGAGAGATTCAAAATGATTTCACCGTTAGATGTAATATGGCAGCACCACCGAAACCAACAATATTACGTCGGGAGAAGACACTGTTTGAAACTGGTTCCATAAACGGGAGACCACGTTCTAGAAGACTGAGAAGAAGAGCAGATGTGCGGATATTGCAGCATCGGTGGAACGTTCACCAAAAAAGCCGCTACACAAGCGATCACAGGAACATTCACTGAAAAAGCCACTACACAAGCGATCACAGGAAATGAACATCCCATTAACAACTTTACGGTGACATATGCAAAGTGATTTAAACTTAAAACCATTCAGACCCTCATTTGGAAATGAATTGAGTGACTAAGAGATTCAACATGACCCCTGTGCGCGATTTTTAAGAAGCTCCTCGAGAAAAAATTGACTAATAAAAATTACAAACTTTTTACTGGCATAAAGTATCTACCTGAAACATTAGCATTATACAAGTTAACAAATAGGAATAAGAAACAGTAAAATATACCCAAACAGTACCAAGCGGCCGCCATGTCATTCTTAGCCCACAAGCACACTGGATGCGGATATAGAGGCGCATATGGTCAGCACACCACTCTCCCAGATGAATGTCAGTTTAAGAGACTGGAGCCACTACCTCTCAATCAAGTTGCTCCTCAGTTTGCCTCACGGTGGCTGAGTGCACCACAATTGCCAACAGCACTCGGCAGACCGAATTGTCACACATCCAAGCTTAATTTTGGGATCTGACGGGAATCAGAGTTTCCACTGCGGCAAGGCTGTTGGCAAACAAAAAGAAATGGTTTACATTAATTTTTATCTTCATTACCTTTAAGCCTGTCATCTGGGGTATCACAATTTTTAATCATCACTATCATCCCAGTAAAACAGTTGTTTTTGCCGAATACATATCGGATTTTGCTTCTATACTGACGTGAGACTATTAAAATCTTTCTTGCTTCCAAACATATCGTCTGCTGACCTCTCTCATTGGCTGCATAGAAACAGCAGTTGACACACTCCACGGTACTGGCCCCTATCTACACTTTTACCGTCTCCTGCGGAAATGTGTACTATTTCATTTTATATCTTCCTGTAATTCATTTATATGATGTAGGAATTGCCACAAGTGTAAATAACTTGCAAGGTACACATAATATGAACATAATAATAGAATATCACTTATACAGCTATTTTCAATACATTTTTGAGAGTACATTTGTCATGAACATGTACATAAATGTTAAGACAATAATTTTACACGCATTCAAAGTACTCATCTATGTCAGCTTAAGTTCTGATCATTGTGCATGCCCAGAAACTTTGCAGATTGCACTCTCTCTATCTCTTCGTCACTCAGTTTTAATTGGAGGTTATTTCCTTGGTCTGCTTTGCCATACTGTATATAATTTGTTTGACTTAAAACACTTGACTTGTTTGCATTAAATCACTGTTGTATATATTTCAGGACTTTGTTGTGGTGGATAATTATTTTTTATCAACACTTTTAATTATGCTCGTGTCATCTGTGAACAACATAATTTTGATAGCAATATTTGGATTCTTTATGTCATTTATATAAAAGAATAATAAGGGACCAAGAAGACTGCCCTCCAGGACGCCTACTTCCACTTTTTTTTTTGCATCTGAAACCCACTTGACTTTCTGGTTATTGTGATCTGAGATGATTTCTACAACCTGAGTTCTGTTTGCAGGTAAGATTCAAACCGTTTCCAAACAGCTCCTCTTACTCCTACTGCCTCCATCTTGTTAAACAAAATTTGGTGATTTACTGCATTGACAGCTTTTGACAGATCTAAGTTAATTCCCACTACACATTTTTTACTGTCAAGATACCTGACAATCTCTTCAGTATAGGCACAGATGGCTGATTCTGTGCTGTGGCCTGAACGGAAGCCATTCAGTAGTTTGTATGCATCTAAGTAATTTATGAGCCTAATATTCATTGATGTCTCTAAGATTTTGGAAAATGTCTGGAGAAGGGAAATTGGTCAGTAATTTTCTACCTTATATGGTTCTCTTTTTTAAACACAGATCTAACCTCTGAGATTTTCAACCTCTGTGGAAACATCCCTTCATTGAATGACAAACTGGCAATATGCACTAGAGACTTTATAACTTGTTGGACAACTTTTTTAATTAGTGGCACAGGCACTTCATCAACACCTGCAGACATTTTTGGTTTTAGACTCTTTATCACGTTTAATATTTAATTTATTTTCGCGTATATGTCCAATTTTAAAGTCAATTCAAATGGATTCGGGCAAATTTTAGTTTAAACGTGGTATATATTTATGAAAGTCAAAGTACGTGGTATACTTCCCTTGATTGGCACCACAACGAAAATTGCTGTCCGCTCACCACTACCTATTCCCACACTCACCTGAGCTGGTATCATTTTACCCCTCCAAGTCCATAGGAGCCACCATTTTCAAATGGGGTATATTCACCATGTTACACCTTAAAACTCACAATTACTCCCTACATAATCATAGTAAATGTAAATGCTGCAAAAGTAACTTAAAATAGATGATTACTCACCTCAATAGTGAGAGACTGGAACGTGCTCCTCCTGGCAATTGCTTTGCTTGTTGATGAATTCGTCGATTAGATGTTACAGGTTCAGTACCCTTGCAATATCGGAATGGATGTTCAATAACGTTACATGATTTAACCTATTTTTCTTCATGGTGAAGTTTCCAGTCTACGGAGTGCGAGAAACAAACATTCTGCAGTACATAATATCTTGTTCTTTAGGGCTACACACTTGTTATTCTCTTCCCTACCACATTTTCAAACCTACCTAGTGTTAACATCGTGCTGTTTTACCACGTCCAACAAAATATCTCTATGAGTCAGTCTTACATAGACCCCTAGTGGAAATTGTCGCCGTAAAAAGAAGTAACGTGTAACTACTACCTTCTCTGCCTAATAAAATTGTTCTATTGTGACAAGGTGTGACATTGTTTTGGGCAGAAATCTGCTTTTAAAGCTGCTCACTGTTTGATCCACTACGTCAAAAAATAAAATTCGCAGCTTTTATTGAATATCTCATACATTATGCTTGTCACCATCTCCTAATATTAATGGCAAGTTTTTAAGGCGTGAAACAGTGAGAAGACTTAAACTGCAATGCATCACACTTTTCTTTAGCTTATTTGCAAAATGGTAAAATGTATCTGTACTTACGGCTCATACTGAAGACAAAACACCGTCTACATAATTACAAGCAAGGCTAAAATTCAATGAAACTTTTTGAAGTATTGCATTAAGTTTTTTTATTCTTTGCCAAAAACTAGCTTCTTTGTATTAAACCGTCCCAAATTTTTATAGCCACTTTGGAAATCCTTTTACTTTTGCACTAACATCATGCTTATCATTTAGAAATTGCAAAAGAGCTCCATATTTATTATCCATGCACCATCTCGTTTGACTGAACTGTCTTAAACGTTGACCTGCGTCAATGTCGTTAGAATCTGAAAGTAATTGTTTAAGATTTCAGATTTTTCCTTGCCTTTAGCCACGAATAAATGAAACCAAATCGTTTTGAGAAGTGACTGACATCTAATATTGGAATTTTATTACATGAGTCTTGAACAACAATTTCTTTTGTCCGGGACCATAGCTCTTGCAGACAACCGTTACAGTTTGATGCGCCGTCATACCATTGTTCACAAAATATTGCTAGAATATCTTAATTATATATCCTTCGCAGATTTAAGCAGGGTATCTGAATCGGTTGATGGGAGCACATAAAAACCACAAAATAACTCATAACAGCAAAATTTTGGTCTAATGCACAAGAGTCATATTATGTTTGTTACTGAATCAAAATTCTCTTAAGAGGCATGCTTACCAATGTTAAAATTTCATTAATTATGTCATCCACTTATAACCATTCTGATTAAGCCACAGTTTCAATTCGGGTACGTCCACGGAACATAATTTCAGAAGACTGACAAAATTAGAAGACTCATCAACATGACAACAGTGCATGCTATTAATTGTGTCTCGATGGGCAGGTGGAATATGCTGCAGGCGACTTTATGTCCACAATCACAGTTACAGCCATCCACCTCTACATCTGGAAACATCCATGCTGCTTTTCGGCAAGCTGGAATAGAGGATGTGGGCACACTTTAAAATAAACGATGCTTTCTTAGCTTTCCATTCTACTTTGTCTATTTTTGAACCCTGGGTGCCACAAGTTAAAAAGCGCTTAATGTTTCGTACCTTTTTATTAATTTTGTAGTTGTTGGAACCCTAATGCCATTAATTAAATTACTCAAAATTAAAAATAGTTCTAATTGTCGCTGAAGTATACTAAACATTTATTTACCTTCTCATATTCCCCCTTCTGTGCTTTATAAATCGCTTCATACGTTTCTGGAATTATTTTGTTGAATGCGCAATGTGATATTCGAGTGCTGTATTGTAAACTAGACTAGCTTTCTCATGTATCAAGAAATCGCAGTGTCACAGTTTGCCTGTCTTCTGCACATATAGCCGTTAACAAGAGTGTTTTGTTTTGTAATATGACAAGCCACTTTACTGAGCAAATACTGAAATACACTGTCATCCATTCATAAGTAACTCATATATTAAGATTTGACCTCCTCCAATAGCAGTTGAATACTTTTATCATCTCGACCTAACACCTAGGGCTTCATCCAAATGTGTTTCTGTTTTTTTTTTTTTTTTTTTCCGCCACATTTATTCCAATTACACACACAATGTAATTGTGGCACTAGCAACTGCAACGCCTAATAGCATGTTGTCGTCCGCCATCATGAAATTTGGCAAAAAATATGACGACAGTGTGATACCCCTTTGTAGAGCCACTTCATGTAACATAATCAACACCCTACTGTCATAAAAACAACGCCAGTAAGCAGTAATAATAATTTGTAGACAGATGATGTCTACCTACCACAACCCAAAAAGATCCACTACAGTAGCTGTAAGCAAAAGATAAGCTATCCTTGTCACCTGAACAAATTATTTTTCCAGTGGAAGACAAGCATAAAGTGCAGCATAAGGTACTACGAAAACCTGAAGCATTTAAAAGTGGAAATGCATACCATACACCACATTTGCAAACCACTTCATATTAACAGTATCACTACCCTACTGGCATAAACTAAGAGTAATAGTAGTTTGTAGACAACTAATGACAAACTACCACAAAAAAGATCCAGTACAGTAGATGTAAGCATATAAGATACATCACCTCTTCACTTGAATAAATTAATTTTTAAGATTATAATATATGCCAAAAATTTCCAATAAAGATATTGCCTGTTAATGTTTCGAATAAACATGTGATTTCAGTCCATCTATTCCGATCTATATCCCGATTGATATTTTCATCCTCAGAATGCCACAAACATATTCTTTCTTGGATTAAACTTATCAGTTTCTCACACTACATATTTCATGTGCGAGAACATCGGTCTGTTTGACCGAAGAAAAGAAACTGATTTGAATTTCACCGACTGCCGTCTGAAGTCTGTACGTTCGGGAGACAGTATCAGTTATTGTGTGACCGCACACGTATTGGCATACCGACTTGAAAAGATCGCCCGTCTCTGGCATATGTCGGTCGTCGGCCGAATCCACTGATATCGGAGCCATTGGGACCGCAGCGTAACTGTCAGTCGTCCCGCGATCTAGTGGCATCTGTCGGTATCATCTGCACGGCTGGTTTTGCAACTGCAATTGATTCTCGCGATAACAATTACCATCAGTTTAATATTTATTTCATATTTTAAACGTTTAGTTCTGGATTAATTTTCTTTCTTGGTTCATCCGCATGTTGCCATCATATTCGAAAGCTTATAAAAGATTTTAGTATTTTGACCCGGTATTCTAATGCGTGAACTGCGACTTAATTTCTCATTTGCAACCCACTTGGTAGATCATTACAATCTCTCATAAACAAATAAAATAACGACTTGCGTTCTGAATCAAGCAATGTGTTTTGAGGGCATTTTCGGCTTTCAGTACTACAGTTACTTACAAAGCACCATAAATGTTTGTATATATTATCCACATGTGTACGATAACTTTTGTTGCAAACCAATGGCAGTTTATAAGACGTAGATATTAATGCTGTGCATTCTTTCAGTTTCACAAAATTGCCATATTTTAAGCAGAGCTGTAGATTGTTGTGGATGCTATACTGTGTTCATCATAAGAATAAACCTGACGTAAACATTACACCTTGCATTCCCAGCATTTCCTTGAAACTCATTGGTTTTCGTTTCACATGGAACGGAAGCTGAGCTGTGTCCAGTACAGTCAACTACCATCATAAGAATACGTTTTATGCTGTGTTACACGCACAATAGGTTGGGTGATAATGCGGGACAACAGCTTGGACAGCATTGGCCAGTCAGCTGGTCCAGCTAAACTGCATTGATGTGAGCAGTTGCAGTTCAGACGTACAAATAGACCAACACAGAAACAATATGGCTTAGAATGTCATTCAGTTTTTCAAAAGAGTACGATATAGTGTTAGGCAAAACTCCAGCACTACAGCACTCTTCTTAGGTGAGAAGACAGAAAGCATAAAATGCTCTTGTTCTCATCTAACACAGTATTCTAATAACAAACAAGAACGATGAAAATTCCAAGCTTAACACAGGGTAATTTTTCTGAGTGAGCTGCGTGTGATACAAAAGCATACTATTGTTTAATACTGAAGCCAAAGAAGGTGTTAATTAGTTCTGGTAATCTCTCAGCTCCTTCCTTATCCGAATCCAAGAAATACAGTTCAGTTCTGGTACTGTCATCTGCTACGTTGATAACGAGTTGATCAACAACAGAAGCCACACAGGCGCCACATTTTCTCCTCTTCTTTTATGACATGCTGTTCTATATAGCGCCAGCATTCGGCAGTAACACGTGAAAAAGCTGTGTGCGTTAGTTCCAGTCGGTCTGGCAGCTTAACAGTCAATATTATTTCTCGCAACAAATCACTTAACTTGGCTACAGATCAGTTCTGTTGGGTTCATAATCAATTCTGTTGGGTTCATATTGTAATGGTACAGTGGCAAATTTAAAATTGCAGCATTTGTATGGGCTGCTTGATGCCATGAAAATGATTGTTTTTCATGCTTCTACTACACTTACCACTCTGATTTGTGTCCTCTGTTAACGATCTTTCATAAAATATCGATTATTAAGAATTTATATTTGAAATGAAAACAGGAATTTCACAGGTAATATGTAATTAGAAACAATGAGACGTGCACTATTCACAAAAATGACGACAAATTTTAAAATTACGAGACGTGGGCATTTCAAACTGAAGGAAGAAAAAGGATAACTAAGGCGATACTTGAACCAGCGATCCATGAACTACACCAGACTATCTGTCTACTACACTACCGATTCCGCTATACAACCAGTGTGTATTTACGCCTTGACACCATATAGTCCCTCGGAAAACTTGAACGCCGATTTTTTTCTGTACATTTATGTAAAACATTAACAACCACCCGCCCACAGCGTGACACTCAAGAGCACAACAGTACAAGGACTGTGACTACACACAATTTAATACATTACAATATCTTAAAGTTTCATGTAACGTAACTTAGTAATAAGGTATCTAATACATAAGTAGGACCTTCATCCAAGAACTTAACAACACCAGTATGCGTACACTATGGCTACTGAGAAATCATAGTGTTTGTGTTTGTTTAAATGTAGACCAGTGCTTTGAAGAAATGACTCTTGCACTAAGTGATGTGTGTCCACATCGCACAACTATATTCAGGTGGTCCAGAGAATTCAAAAGAGGATGCTGAGAGGACAGGAAGGCCTAAATCATCAGTTATGGAGGAAAACAATGATGCTGTGAGGAAAAAACCAGACGAAGAGATGCGAGTGACCTACAGGCAGATAGGGCTAAATGCACCAGCAATTCATTCGATTCTACATAATTTGCATGAACTTAGCTGTCTCTAGGTGCCACATGGACTGATAAAGAGCAGATGACACAATGTGTGACTTGGTGCTGGGAGATATTAAAGAAGTTTTCTAAGGGACAATCTCAGAATGTGAATAACATCGTGATAGGTGATGAGACTTGGCCTTTCTTTTATGACGTGCCGTCTAAGACTCAAAACAGAGTTTGGGTCTTTGAAGATGACATACCCATAGCCGTCAGAAAATCCCGATCAGTAAAGACAAAAAGATAGTTATTTTTTTCAAATCGAGTGAAATTGTGGAGCCTGTTGTTTTGGACACACAGAAGATAGTCACAGCTAAGTGGTACACTGGGCAGTGCCTGCCCAAAGTCATCCAATCTTTGAAGGACCTGCGACTGAAGTAGAAAATGGATGCTTGGTTCCTCCATCACGATAACACTCCAGCCTGCTGCACCAAAGTATGCACCGAATATTTACAGGGTTCAGGACTGAAACTTCTTGAGCACCCTCCTTACAGTCCAAACCTTGCCCCTTATGTCTTTGTACTGTTCCTGCATGTGAAAATGAAACTGAAAGGAATGCAGTTTTCAAGTGATGAGGATCTCCTGAGGGCTTGGGCAATTTATCTGTGTTTCCTCTGGGTTTCTAGCCACCCCCCTTCCATGTTCAAGTTGTGCCTAGTTGGCAATCTAGTTCAGTGGTATTAAAGCAACAGATCAATGTATGATGTTAAGTTTTACTAATGAACAGCGAAAATGTAGCAGGCAGTACACTTTTTTTCTTTTCACCATTTTGAGTTTTGTAAAGGTTTGAAATTATGTGTAACAACGTTTGGAAGTCTCAAATATTGGATGATGAAGTATGGGTAATTTGCACGCCACGTGTTATGCTTCCTTAAGACAAATGACACAATTTCTGACAGTAATAATTGTATTAAATCTTTAACATAAAATTATACCTCTTAAAGTGTAGATTATAACAGTATTATATATTTTAAAATTCTGTCATTAATTAAATGAAGCAATGAAAGTCAAATTTTTATTGTCCCTGGAAGCCATTACATGGGAGACCTGTAACTGAGATTTGGTTCCATATTAGCCATTTAGTAACACAGATACTATGTGACTAAATGAGAAGAGTACAGACATCTTATTTTTACATGCTGATGCTAGATGCTTATCTCGGAGGAAGATACTAACCCGTATTTTTGAAGTGAGTTACAATGTACTTGCTTTCTTTATAGAAAACAGTTCCTGATTGAAAGGTTGATTATTTGGTAGAAAGTATCTTCTTCAAATTACCTATTTCACTGAAATTTTTAAAGGGCAAATCGATTTAATTTAACTTTTCAAGGCAAACAAGTAAATTAATTTACTAATCATGAAAAAATTCATGCTTTCAAGAAAAAGATAGAATTTTGGACAATTTGAATGTGTTCCACTGAGTTTTGAAATGGGAGAGACGTTTATTGACAATGTTATTCTGTATTGGTACCCAATGAGGCATTTAACTAGCATTTTCCAAATTAACAGCAGATTAAATATCAAAATGAACTACATACTAAAAACCTATTTATTGTCAATACTTGCCTTTCAACTACGTCAACAGTATGAAACTTGTATTGAACTGACATCTAATTTATCGTCGCAAAAAAAAATTCATATCATTAACAAAATTATGCTGCAGTTTCGAAGATGAATATCCTCAATTGTCTCAAAAGCCCACATTGGTACTTACGCCATTTGCAACTACATATATGTTTCAATCCCCAATAAAGAAGAACAAATCTGGTTGTAGCACAATAAATATGTAATTATACAGCTAAGGTGGCTTCTATTATCATTAAAATTAGTTAGCTGACGTGCTCAACATGATAAAGATTATTTTCTTAATCATTGTTGACATGATATATATCTATAAATTTTAATTTACATTTATACAGGGTGAACATCAATAAAACCAATAACCAATAAACTGCAGGAATGCACTCCTGACTGGAAATTGAGGAAAAAAGGTCATGAACGTAAGTCCCGAAATGGAGGGTGTGCCTGCAACGACAACAAATCGCCCATGGCACATTACAGAGCTGCATTGCATCTATGGCATGTCACAACAGATGTTCAAAGTGGCCTCCATGGGATTGCAGGTGATAGGGACAGCAGCGGTTGTAATGCAGCACACACATAATCTTACTCTGGCTTGCACACCATGCTCGTGGGTCACTCACCTGGAGCAAGTTCTAGGACTTGTCTCAATATCCTGTAGAAACCAGTCCTCCAAATCTGACGTACACACAGTCCGCTGCCTCCTTGCACATTTGTATGTCTAAAAGGAGCCATGATCATAAAAACACCAAAAACGGACTTGAAAAGTTGTATGATGTGGTTGGTGTCTGTGAGGGTACTTGTTTCAGTACAGCCCTGCTGCCTCTCATCCGTTTCCATCTGCATGGCCATACAAAAACACCATCTTTGCTTGTTCCCGACATGAATACCGGACAATTTCGCTGTTTACAGTATGCTGCATCACTTACACAGGCTGCAACACACAAGGAACACATGGTACATGATCAGAGGAACTGTCATTCGCCAGCCATCTACTGGCAATGATGCATTTGCAAATACATGTTCCTAGAACCTTTTTTCCCTTAATTTCCAGTAAATAATGTGTTCATGCAGTTTGTCAGTTTTATTAACTTTCACTCTTGTATGACAGTAGCACACACTAGCAACATAAGAGTAGAGACTGATCTCATTATTGTGGCAGCACATTTCTTGAGGTAGCAATTTCTTAAAATGGGATCTGATGTTCATGTTTATTTGCCACTGATTTCATAATAATTAATATTATCAAATACATTATGCAACTAAAAAGTTATCTTCTCCTTGACATTTATATGCCTTTATTTATATGGTTTTTTAGGTACAAATTTAAATGCTTATACAAATCTGTCATCTGAACAAGCTTTATTCGCAATATGTACACCTTAGTAAAACAGAAACCTTCCACAAATTTCACTTCTTGTTCCTTCAGAAACAACATATACTTATATCACAAATAAATAATCACTAATTGTGCATTCAGAATGTTTCTCCTCAACATCTAGTCACATGAAGCACGTTCGGATTGGATCTTTTTCAGCCTCTGCAATGATTTCTGTGCCGCTTGGTGAATTTTTGGGTCCAACTTATCTGCAAAGCAACAAATAACCAAATGGGTTTATATCTTCATTGTTGAATTTGACTGATATTATTCAAAAGAAAATCTGCGTTCTTACATATTTTATGTTTTCCCTGAATAGGAAATCTAATTGGCAATTCTTGTGGGTCCTCACAGATGAAAACAAATGGTGACTCACTCTCTCCATCAGGGTATCTTTCTCTGTATTCCTCTTGTGGAAGGCAATCCACAACATTCACACATCCAAGCAAACAGCTTGTTGGATAGCTACTTGGGAACTTTATCCTGTCTGAAAAGATAATGAATAAATTTGAAATATATGTACCAATTAAGAGATACAGATTTTAAAAAACAATCCTATGAACTGTACACATGTATGTACTGAACAAAAGATAAGTATAATTTATGCAGTCTTAGGACCCTCACAAGTTCAGTACACATCGACAGTACAGACACAATGCTGTCTCAGAAAAATCACACTTATAGTCGAGATCCCTTAGCTCACAGCATTGCTGCCAGCTTTCAACTGCAAAGTACTAACAACTGCACGTGAAAACAGTAGCCACCTACAGAGTTGTGGCAACACTGAGGCACTGCCGCAGAGATATTTACAAAATCACATTATGTTACTGACTGAGGTAGGCCTACAAAGCTGTCACACCAAGTGAACTGCAACAACCAGGGATCAACTTATGCCAACCGTAATACAGATAATATAATGTGGATACAATTACTATAATACAATATTGATACAATTAATATACTATAAAGTGCAAAAGTAAAGAGACAGCACAGAAAAACAAACAACCTTCACACATTTGGTTTTAGGCACCTCCAACAATCTTTACTCATCACTGTGAAATAAAAAGTTGGCTAAAACTCTACTGACATATAAATGTTTCCATGTTATTGAACTGCAAGATTTCAATGAAGATCTTTAGGCAACAATATTCACTGTTATTGGAACACCCAAGTAGCTCATAGCAAAATAAAAAGGACGTGCGTTAAAAATACAAAGTAAATCCACAAAATAGAGATGGGAAAAGGCAAATAAATACTATACTTCTGTTATCACTAATATTTTGACCATAAACTATTCAGCCATCTTCCCAGCTAGCCCTAAAAACTGACAGCAAAGCACTCCACCCCCTCATAAGCCTGCAGAGTGAGCCAGTTCCACATGCAAACAGGGATAATTGAGCTGGAAGAAATACCACGGGGCTGTAGCAATATATGCTACAGTTACAATGTTTGCACAGGATAGTGTGTCAGAATTCTAGCCACTGCTGAATTCCAGATTTTGTGAAGGATAAAACCATCATCTCACTTGTCATACATCACAGCAAGGCTCGGTGGTTCTGAGATGGATGACTTAATTCTAAGGAAGGCAGTCATCTATAATACTCTTGGTCAGTGTTGTTTCCCATATATCAGATGTACTTTATGTACAGTTTAAGAATGTAGGATGGAACATCACATTATTCAGGGGGTTCATTTTAGCTGAAGACACTTAAATACCTCAAAAACTATGCATCGGATCAAAAAAAGTAATAATTCCAATTTATTTGTTTCAGAAGGAGACATCCAATGATACCCCATCCTATGCATTGGTGGCAGGTGGGGGTGCAGCTTTGAAATTTCCGATGGGAATCCCCATTTCATATCGCAGATTATGATTCTACAGCAAAATCTACAAACATTTTGTTGGTAGCTTTTTCTTCTTTTCACCACAGATGGCACATTAATCGGAGAAATAGAAATGGGTGCACAATCGTAATTTATGGCATACTACTCAGTGGGCCTTGAATATCCAATGGGATGTGGGACCCCACCTCCATCTTGCAAGGGTAGGACAGGCTAATACTTTATAACTCTAATTGGAAACCCCATTTGCAACATTGTATTTCTCCGATATATCGAACAGGGGACTACTCAATGCACCACCATGGCCTGCATAGATCTACGACGTATCATTATGGACAGTACCCTGTAACCGGAGCTCACATATTGTGCAGAGTAGAACAGATTTCGGCTCTAAATATTGAAATACTTGCACAGTGTTTATTGTCTGCACACCTACCTATCATTTGGAGAAGAGGTTGTGCATGTAGACAATGAATGTTGCAACAACAGAACAAAAAATTGAAATGATCCTGATTTACAGAGAATGTAGGAGAAATGTTAAGACTGTATGCTGAGTATTTTCCAGAGAAAGCTCGCTCTCGTTCAGCCTTTTACAAGGTTGTGAAAACCTTTATATCTGATGGCAGCATACAGTCCAGCAAATAAAATGAAGCAAACGTGTTACAGGAGAAGGTAATGAAATAGCTGTACTAGGGGCAGTGCACCCCACCCCAGAAATAAGGATGCAGCAATTACACCGCGATTCCAGTGTGTCCTTAGGTAGTATTCACACAATACTGCATCATCGGAAGTATCATCCACATCATTTGTCACTGCATCAAGAACTTCATGGTGCTGATTTCCGTAACCAGGTAGAGTTTAGTGAACGGGCACGTCAACAAATGCAAACAACCCCATGTTCTTTGCCGAGGTACTATTTTCCAATGAGTCTACATTCACTAACCATACCAGTGTTAACTGGCACAACATGCATTACTGGGGTGTAGAAATCTCCAACAGCTAGGGCAAATTGGCCACCAACATCCTTGGTCGGATGATGTAGGTGTGGGTATCATGGGGAACACACTCATTGGTCCGTATTATATCGACAGCACGCTGAATGGACACAAATAATGAAAGTTTTTGGAACAGGAACTGCCAGTACTACTGCAGGATGTTACTCTGGACGTTCGCCAATGTATTTGGTTTCATCATGACAGTGGCCCAGCACATTATGCAACTGAATCATGGGAAGTATTAGACCATGTTTACACTGATGTGGATTGGCAGAGGTTGCCATGCCAGATTTGATGTCACTGGATTTGTTTCTGGGAATATATTTATAAGATAATATAATAGAGGGAAACATTCCACGTGGGAAAAATATTTGAATATGTCTGCTTGTGTCTGTATATGTGTGGATGGATATGTGTGTGTGTGCAAGTGTATACACGTCCTTTTTTCCCCCTAAGGTGAGTCTTTCCGCTCCCGGGATTGGAATGACTCCTTACCCTCTCCCTTAAAACCCACATCCTTTCGTCTTTCCCTCTCCTTCCCTCTTTCCTGACGAAGCAACCGTTGGTTGTGAAAGCTTTAATTTTGTGTGTCTATCGACCTGCCAGCGCTTTCTTTTGGTAAGATATATTTATAAGATAAGGTATACCAGCAAGTGCGAACAGGCCGTGAAGACATGGTCGACTGCATCAGAAACGCCTGTTCTGACATTCCCGCAGATATACTTCTGTCCTGTTTATGGACATTTGAAAAGCGGATCACTAAACATTTGAACACTTACTTTAGTTTAGTTGGGAAGGTGGAGTAGCATTTGTCTCGAGCCATGGCCACAGTGGCACATCAAGTAGTCCCCTATTTGATATGTTGGAGGAATACAGTGTTGTGAATGGGGTTTACAATTAGAAGTTATGAAATCCTGGACTGTTCTACCACTGAAAAATGGAGGTGGGGTCCCATGTGCCACTGAATATTCAAGGGTCATTGAGTAGCACATCATAAATTACAATTGTGTACCCATTTCTATCACTCTGATTACAGTGCTACCTTTGGTGAAACGAAGAAAATGCCTCACAAAAAACGTATGTAGATTTTGCCGCAGAATCATAATCTGCAATAAAAAATTGGGGTTTCCCTTAAAGATTTCGAAGTCCCCCTCCCTCCCCATTCCACCACCCGTGCATGTAGTGGGGATGAGGGGTCAAATATGGTATCATTGGATGTCCCCCTCAGATATAAGCAAATTGGAATTACAACTTTTTTTTCTCCAATTTTTTGAGATATTTAAATGACCTCAGTTAAAATGAACAGCCCACTACCTGATAAATGTGCTGTGGTCGAGTATTGTATTTAGGATGGAGAATGTCCAGGTTTTAACATCTATATCCTGACTTTCAGTTCTCAGAGACACCACTGAAATGTGTGTGAAGAGTGAAGTTATTACCCATGATGATGATTTTAATCTTGACAAAATGTGGAATCTACCACTGGAAATAGTTAGCAGACAGTCAGACAATGGTACTATTCCCTCGTCAATCACAATTTGTCACAAAACATCCTTCACAGAGGTGTTCATGGTAGCATATATGTTTGCCACCTGTGCATTATGTCTTCCAATATGATTATTAATGTACACATGTGTAATTGGCTTAATCTACCAGTATATAAAATGGATAGTAGTACTGTACCATCAATCATTAGGACACACTCTAAAGATAGCTGAATGGATTACAGCCACAATATTAGCAGATAAAAGTTTAGTTTCCACTTAATTCCCAAACTTTTATGGACCAAATGATACATTGTGAGAACATACAGCTACAGAATAAATACAGCTGTAAAGAGATCTCTGGAAAGCAATTTGAGGAACTGATAATGCAAAAGCCATTTATACTGCGGGCTGTAGAATGGTTCTGTAGGGTGGATATATTTCTTTTTCATGTCCATGTCCATTACCAATGGAAAGAAGCTGTCTTGAAGTAGGCAGCAGTATATTCCTAGAGTAATCACCAACTTTAATAATAGACTTTCTTGGGATAGTTTACGTCTATCTTCAAGAGTCTGATAGTTCAGTTTCTTCAGTATCTCTGTAACACCCTCCCACGGATTAATCAAACGTGTGACCCTTATCTGTATATGGCCAGTATCCCATCCCCTGTTAGTTGTATCTGGTTCAGGTTCCACAGACTTGAGCAATATTCTAGAACCAGTCCCTAGAGTGATTATAAATCGTAGTCTACCACACATTTTACCCGTGACTGAACTGTGGTCATTGCATTTCATATCCCTATAAAATGTTAAAGTTTGTATGAGTTGGCTGATTCCATCAGTAATTCACTGATATTATAGTCATAGAATACTATGTTTTTTTCGTTTTGTGAAGAGCACAATTTTATATTTTTGAACATTTCAAGCAAGTTGCTAATCTTTGCACCAATTGGTAATCTTATCAAGATCTGTCTGAATATTTATGCTGCTTCTTTCAGACAGTACTTCCTTATAGATAACTGGGGGGTAATTAATATTTAACATGAACAGCAAGAGTCCCAATACACTTCCCTGTGTCACACCTGAAGTTAATTATACATCTGACGGTGACTCTTCATCCAAGATAAGTTACTGCATCGTCCCTATCAAAAAGTCCTCAATCCAGTCACAAATTTCACTCAATATCCTATATGATCATACTTTTGCCAATAAGCATAGGTAATGTACTGAGACATATGCTTTTCAGAAATCAAAAAATACTGCATCTTCATGGTGGCCTTGATTCAAAGATTTCAGTACATCATATGACAAAAGTGTGGGACAGGTTTCACATGACCGATATTTTTGGAATCTCTGCTGGTCAGCTTGGAGGAGGTCATTCTGTCCAAGATACCTCATTATGTTTAAGCTCAGAATACGTTCTAAGATTCTACAACAAATCAATGTCAAGGATAGTGGACAGTAGTTTTGTGGATCACTTGTACTACCTTTCCCTTAGACGGGTGTGACCTGTGCTTAATTCCAAGAACTGGGCACAGTTTGTTGTTCAAGGGATCTACAATAGATAATAGTTAGAAGAGGGGCTAACTCAGCCACAAATTCAGTATAGAATCATATGTCCTGGGGCTTTGTTCAGTTTCAATGATTTCAGTTGTTTCTCAACACCACTGACACTAATACTTATGAGGGTTGGAACTTTAATAGTGATAACTATTTATTTACAGCTCATGCAAAATAGATACACGTTTCAAAATTTTACTGACCTTCAAAGTAGTCACCAGCACTATGTATAACCTGTTGCCAGCGATGTGGAAATTATAGTATACTCTTCGCAGTGCCAGTTTGAACGACGCTGTCTATTGCCCGACGAATTTTTAGCAGTTCTGAAGCGAATGTCATAAAGTGTATCCTTCAGTTTAGAAATCCAGTTGAACAGTTTAGAAATCGAGTTGCACTTACGAGGGCTTAAGTCAGGGGAGTGCGGTAGGTGGTATAGCAGTTAGCAGCCCCATCAGTCAAACAAATCAGTAACAGTTTCCACTGTACGTGCTTGAGCGTTGTCCTGCAAAATGACGGTCAGGTCATGCAGAAAGTGTCATCACTTCTGTCTCTAAGCTGATCGTAGGTTGTGTTCCAAAAATGACCAGCACAGAGACAGAAGTGATGACACTTTCTGCATGACCTGACCGTCATTTTGCAGGACAATGTTCAAGCACGTACAGTGCAAACTGTTACCGATTTGTTTGACTGATGGGGCTGCTAAGTGCTATACCACCTACTGCACTCCCCCGACTTAAGCCCTCGTAAGTTCAACTCGATTTCTAAACTGAAGGTAACATTTCACGGCATTCGCTTCAGAACTGCTACAAATTCGTCAGGCAACAGACCGCGCAGGTCAAACTGTCAACACAGCTGGCACTGCTAAGAATATCCTACAACTTCCACATTGCTGGCAACGGGTTATACACAATGCTGGTGACTACTCTGAAGGTCAATAAGACTTTGAAACACGTATCTATTTTGCACGAGTTGTAAATAAATAGTTGCCACTATTAAAGTTCCAACCCTCGTATTTTATTCCGCTTTTCAGTGGTATGAAGCTTAAATTGGGGCAATTATCCTGTGTTTTCCTTTGTAAAGGAACATTTGAAAATGGAATTAAGCATTTCAGCTTTTGCTTTTCTATTCTCAATTTCAGTTCCCGTCTCATTCGCTAGGGACTGGATACAAACTTTGGTGCCACTAACAGTTTTTACATAGCCCACAATTTCTTTGGATTTTGTGTAATGTCATTTGATGATAATCTGCAATGGTAGTCGCTGAAGGTATCATGTGTTGCTCTCTTCGCAGTCAAGCACATTTTTCTATCTATAGCCCTAAACTTTGTTTTACACCTATTATGCAACAATCTGTTTCTTTAGAAGTTTCTTTACAGTGAGTGTCTACCATGGAGTGTCTCTCTCATTATGAATGGTTCTCCTGGATAATATCTACCCAGTGCATCGTCAACTATACTTTTAAATCTGAGCCATAAATCCACTACACATCCCAGACCTGTGCTTAAAGTTTCTCACTGAGATACAACACTACTGATTTTTAACTAATTTGCTGAACATATATATCTTTCTGCTTGTTTTAGTTGTCCTTTGTACTTCGGTAATCATAGCTGCCACAACCACATCACGGTCAGTAATACCAGTTTCGACGTGGATCTTCTCAAAGAGGTCAGATCTATTTGTCGCCATTAGATCCAATATATTTCCATTATGAGTGGGGTTCCAAACTATCTGTTCTAGGTAGTTTTCGGGGAAGGTATTTAATAATGTTTCACAGAATGTCTAATCATGCCCACCACTAACAAAACTAATTTTCCTAATTAATTGTTGGATGACAAAGTCTCCAATGATGATTACAAATGGTTGAGGAACTTATGTACAAGTGATCTAAGGTTTTCTCTTAAGTTTTCGGTTACAGCAAGAGAAGAGCCTGATGCATGACAGATGGATCCAGTTATCATTTTATGCCCACCCACCATACCGAGTCTTGCCCAAAAAATCTCACATGCAGCTTCAGTTCCTATCTTGGTGGATTTGAGTTTCTTGTCTACTGTCGCCAATACACCATCTCCATTTCCCATTTACCTATTCATTTGATATACACTTGTGCTGAAGATCTTACGAGGGGATACCCAAAAAAACTGGAATTATTTTTAAAAGCTATATATTTTCAAATTTTTCAAAACGACCTTATCCATGTCAAAATACTCTCGATTACTACTAAACCATTGTCCCGTCGGTGCTTCCACTGTTCGAAACACTTTTTGTAGTCATCTTTAGAAATGGCTGACAGCTCTTTCAGCATTTTTTTCTTGACTTCTTCACTGTTGTCAAGCCGGTGTCCTTTCATGCATGGAAACAAGAAAAAGTCACATGGAGCCAGGTCAGAGGAGTAAGGTATTTAGGCCAGTGGAACCATGCCATTTTTTGCCAAAAACTGTCTAACAGAGATGGCTGTGTGTGCACAGGTGCGTTGTCGGAGTGGAAGATGCTTCTGTTAAAATTACAGTTGATCAGTTGTCTATCAACAGTCTGTGAGCGCAAGCTCTAAATTTTTTTCAATATTTTCGTCGATTCGGGCAGTTGTGGATGTCCAGAACGAGGTCTGTCATCAATCGACAGGTTGCCGTTTTTAAATCAAGCAAACCACTCATATAGTTGAGTTTTTCTCTTATCATCATCTTGGTAAGCTAGTTTCAACTTTAAAACATTTTCAGCAGAATTTTTACCAAGTAGAAAACAAAATTTCACAGCTACACATTGTTCACTTAAACTTGCCGTAGTAAAAAACGAAACAATAACAAAACAGTGCGAGTAAAAACAATCACTGCAGATGAACAGAAAAAGTCTGGTCGCCCCTCTTTTTTTTTTTTTTTTTTTTTTTTTTTTTTTTTTTTTTTTTTTTTTTTTTTTTTTAATTAAAAAAACCTCCTTCATACTAAATCCTTTGCAGACAGGGATTACTTTCCAAACCTTGGCTGTAAAATGGGACCTCCCACATCACATCTGCACCAGCACCATGAACCAGCTGCAAAGGAGCACTCCACCCATTACCGAATAGCACCTAACACTCAAACAACTATTTATCAGCACACAGGAAAATGAGGAACATCATGCCCAAATTCCTTCCCAAATCTCCTAAAGTAGGATATTTAGCAGACTGGATGGGGAGCAAAATACTAATCCGTTTCTACACTGCACCTATTACCAACATCTAGTCCACATGGGTCATAACCTTGTGGAACACCCAGGTGCAAGACCTACCAGCAAATTCTATTCCAGTGCCATTGCAGTCTTATACAGGGGATGGACCTGGTGTGACCTATTCCTGAGTACTCCTCAAGTGTTTGGGACCCATACCAGGATGGATTGAAGGAAGACATTGAAGAAATTCAGAGGCGGGCTGCTAAATTTGTTACTAGTAGCTTTAAGTGTTACAGAGATGTTTTGGGAACTCAAATGGGAATTCACTGAGGGAAGGCAATGTTCTTTTCGAGAAACACTATTGAGAAAATTTAGAGAACCGGGATTTGAAGCTGACTGCCAAATGAATCTGCTGCCACTAACATGCATTTCGCATAAGGATCACAAAGATACAAGACAATATGGCTCATATGGAGCCATACATACATTCGTTTATCCCTTGCTATATTTGCAAGTGGAACAGGAAAGGAAATGACTAGTGGTACAGGGTACCCTCTGCCATGCACCATGTGGTGGCTTGTGGAGTATCTATGTAGATGTAGATTACCATGTCTAATATGGTATAGGCAAACCATTGGCATTCAAAACTTTCAGTCATCTTGGAATGGATAAATAGAGGTCCTGCGTGGTTTTCAAGGGAATCTTATACCATTATTCCTGCAAAATAGTGGTAAGTTCAAGTAACAAAGGACAGCAACATGCACCCTTCCCTCCAAAGTACACCACAAAGGCTCAATAATATTGAGATCCAGTGACTGTGTTGACCAGGGGAGATGTGAAAAGTCAACCCTGTGCTCATAAAACCAGTCCTGGAAGATGGCAGCTGTGCAAATGGGGGCCTTGTTATCTTGGAACACAGCACCTCTATTTGGTAACAAACATTGTGCCGCAGGACGGATCCAATCAGTCAAAATGGTCACACAATATTTGGCAATATGCAACCTTGGGAGTAGCCATTGGACCCAAATCATCACTGAAATGCCACTATGCTTCGCTCTTGGAAAGCAAACTTGGCCAGGTGTTGTAAAAAGTGTGGAACAAAACTCACCTGACCAAATGACTTTCTTCTGTTGCACCACTGTCCAAGTTTCATGGCTTTGGCACCAGATTTTCCTACTGAGTTGTTCTGGAATTCCAGCATGCCCTGCAGTTCCCTGCTTATGGAGCTCCCTTCCTGTTGTTTTGGTGTTGACAAGGTTAGTGAGTGCGACAATCACTTTTGCGGTCACCACTGTCGTCCTCTTATTTTTCATCACAATCCTCTTCAACGACCGTCTGTCACAATCAATCAACACACCCTTTCATTGCTTGGTGACTTAGTGTATGATGTTTTCTCTCATTCCCTGTATATGGCACAAATTTCAACATGGTGCCTCTGAAACACCAAACACTTCGGCTACCTTGGTTACAGAAGCTCCCACCATATGAGCACCTACAATCTACTCATGTTCGAATTCACTGAGCACTGACATAACATACAACTACACAGAATACTATTTCTGACGTGGGTGACACTTGCAGTATTGAGGACAATGCACAGTTTCCCTTTGTGGTCAAATATAACAGTGCAACTTGCAGTCCAGGTTTGGCTAACATTTGCATGTGTGTTCAGTTTCCATATTTTTGTACACCCCTGTACTAACTTGTCAAAGGCAGGAGCACCTGGTAAAGCAGTCATTTGGAAGCTTAGCAATTGTTTTACTGTTATCTGTGTGCCCATTTAACATGTAACTATAGAGTTAATTTTGAACTATGTCTTTCATGCCAAATTTTAAGTTAAACATTAATTATCAAATTACGCACTTTACCCCCTACCTATCCTACCCCTAATGACACATCCAGACAGTGTCTTGCCGACCTCTTCCATCTGCCTTATCCCTGAAAATTCACTCTCAACATCCCACTAAACCCATAACCTAAACCATTTCAAAACACTGTTGCCAACATGTCAAACACTGCAATCCCACACTAGTTTCAGTACTATCCAAATGTCTTACTTTCAGTCCAACAAATGGATTAAATCGTGATGGACTGTTGCCACCATCCCTTCCACCCAAAAGCTAACACTGTACCATGCCTCTGCCAGTTCACACCTCATTCTACTGATGATCCTGAGCTGACTCACTTCCACCCAACCACCTTCTTGTTACCTTCCATGAAGTCCATACCTCCAACATGGCCTCCTCCTTTCCACAGTCCTTCATAAACAAATAAACATCTAAGTAGATGAAAGAAAAGCCATCCACAACCTTAGGGCTGCATTTTCATAACAATCCCAGTAGACAATGGATCCATCATTGTTATGATGATCACAGTGACTACTTGACAGAAGGTATCTGCTAACAGTCTAATTCTCCTACATGCAAGTCCTGCTGCAGTGATCCCACCCCAGAAGTTCAGAATAACTTCCAATCCTTATTCAAATCCTTAGACCTATCCTACAATAACCTACCAAATCCATATCCCTCCTCACCCCCGTTACCCTTGCCACATCCACCTTCTACATTCATTCAAAAATCCATAAATCTATCCACTCTCACAGCACAACTATAGTTGATACTGTGCTCTCACTAAAAAATTTCAAGTCTTGTGGAGCATCAACTCCAACTCCATATCCTGCAGCCTAGCTTCTCATATAAAAATTCAGAAATAACTTTAATCACTATTTTTCACCATCCTCACTCCATTACATCTGTATTGCTACTCTTCAGTGCTGATTCTGACTTCATATAAACCAACATCCTCGTGCCCAGGAGTAACTAATCTCTTTTGGAGGGCAGATATCTCTCTGCTGTGGGGTTCCCATCGAACCAGGCAATCTTCAGCCATCCTCTTCTTCTTCCCTGAGGATGGTTCATTAAGATCTCTGATCATCTGTCATCTGTCTGTCAGATTGTATGGACATACCAAGTGAGCTGCTGCTGTTGTATTCTACCCGTGATGCTTTTTTGAGTCTGGGTCATTTCCCTAATTGTCGTATTTCTTACGTAGTCTTGCCAAGATATTCTACATGATCTTGTGAGACAGTCCACTTCTACAACTCTCGATTTGTTTCTATTTTTTCCAGTAACCTCAGTCGTATTCATTAATCGTTATGGGCTCTACAATATTTACTGTCTTCATTTTCCAAATTTATCTAACATCACCATGACAGATAGTTTAAATTCTTGTTTTGCTGCTTTCCCATAGGCTACTCATTGCTGTCTTTCTCAGTTACATGTTCAATCTTCCAATAGAATGTTGCTCAAATATTTATTTTTATTTATTTATTTGTATGCACTGATGTGCTGGTCCTCTACTATTATATTTCCTACATTTTCTCACTGGTCTTGTCTTTTGAAAAACTACTTTCAGTCTCCACTAGATATACAGATAAATAAGTGGCACGACAATGGGCACCCACGTGGGAACCTTTTACATCAACCTGTTTATGGAGAGGAGACCTTTGTGGCTATTTGAGAACAAAGATCACTCGTCTGGTTCAAGTTCATTCCTCATTCCTCAATCACATTAACACCTTCTCTCCTAACTGTCTCATCTTGTTCTTCTCATCCTAGTAAACCACCTTCCTGAAGGTTGAACTCCGCATTTCCTATGACTCCATAAAAATCTCTGTCCATATGTATCCCACTAACAATCTACAGTACATCCGTTTATGCAGCTGTCACCACTTCCATATTAATGAATCTATCCCACACAATATGGCCACCCATATTCTGCACAATATTCACACATATCTCTAATCCTCTGACCACTCCATCAACAATTTGCAGAACCCCTTCATCACACTGAAGAGGAACAACTTAAGTAGATCATCAGCCAGGGCTTTGACACCTATCAATGTGTTGAGAGATGATGAAAATCCTGTACACAGTCCTTCCCACCTCTCTCTAAGTGATATTCCACTGCCCAATCAATCTGTGAAATATCGTGGTCCATCCTTACAACACACCTATTCGGAACTCCTTGCTGTATTGGTTTAAACCCACTGGAAGACCCAGGTGCAAGACGTATCCTATGCACCAAATTTAACCTAGAGTCCCATCACAGGCATATATTACCCTATTAGATGGACAACGACTACACTTGTATGTGTGCATTGTTTTGAAAAAGGATATCATCTGAAAGTTCAGGCTGTCTAGAGTTCCCGTAAAATCTAGGATGACAAGGCCCTTGTGTAATACACATTTTGACATGCGCATGCACGCGCGCGCGAGCGCACACACACACACACACACACACGCTGGGTGTGTCGGGTACATTAGGTGATGAAATGTTGTCTTTGATGGAAAAATTTATAGGTCACACCATTTTATGGAATACACAATTTATGAACTACCTTGGTAACAGTTGGACTTATGACGATGAAACCTGATAGGAATGTTTGGCCACTTGTTAATTCCAGTTAAAATCAATATTTTAGTTGCAATAGGGTACACAGTACTGATAAATATCTTGAATGATATCAATTTGCTACACTGGCTGTTACTGCTAGGATTAAACCATTCTTTTATTTCATATTGTTCACTACTAAGTAGTTCCAACTTTATAGTCACTCTCATGTGTCTGCAAAGCATATCAGACACAACTTAAGTAAAATACAGGCCACAAAGTAAACATTAGTTGTTTAGCCAACAATAAAAAGAGAATTTACAGAGTATAGTTAAATGCACACACTCCAGTTAGTGTGCTTGTCTATGTCATATAATTACATAAGTAAAGCATGTTTGGCCTGACATACAATAAATTAAATGTTATTTTACTTTCCCTTCTTTGTCTGATCATGCAGTTATTTTACCATTATGATTTTTAAGATAAGATAAAAACAAGTGTGAGCTTCAATACTGATTTGGTGTACAGGTTGCTATACAGTTCTATATCGATTTTTACACATGTTTATGAAAAACTAATCAAGTGCTTGAATTATTATTTGTGATAGCGCACAGGCCTTGATTTCTTTCTTTCTGTTTACCTCTCCAGAAAGTAACTGGATGTTTTTCTTACTGTTAAGGAGAGAAGGCAGAACACTTCTGAGAACATTCACACATATATAACATAATTTACTGATTTTAGTGAGACTTGTCACATTCGTATGAATAATAAGATGCCTCTAGTGTAACATAGCACTCTACACAGCATTTACCAAACAAAGTGGCGATCGCCACCACAGAAGTATTATTTAAGTAATGAGTTAGTGCAGTATGCTGTTTGGAAGTTTGTTTTCTTTCTGTGCATGTAATATGGAATTTGCACATAGAGCATCTTTAAGCCAGGCACAACATCTGCCGCACATGCTGGTGGGCAGTCTACTCTGTGTCATGGGATCCTGCCCTCACGATATAGCGTGTACCACCAAAGAAGGACGTCAACGACAATCACGATGATGTCACAGATATCTGGGGAATCAGAGTTCATTCTGTTAGCTGTCTTTCGAGAGAAAATGAACATCAATTACTATCAGACAGAATTGTATTGAGCACATTCAATGATACAGCTGTTTTGTCAAAGTACCGTATCAGATATTCAACTACTGTAATGAATAAATCAATATATTCATATTAACAAACATGGCTTCATTTATTGGAAAGTTGACAATTGGCAAAAGACCTTTTTAACTTCCAGCACAGAAGTTGCAGAAGGAGAAGTAGTCTGCATTAAGAAAAACACACATATTTATTCTGACATTTCAGTTCAAATATTAGAGGTCAGAATTGTTAATTGTTGACTGCCACGTGAGTTAAATATAACTCACATGAGGTGTTCTCTTCGGGCCACGTAAAGTAAATGCAACTCACGGACATTTTTCCATCTAAAGCTCTGTGGTGCAGTTGTAACTCACAGGAGCGTGCCGTGACTCGGTGTTATAGTAGGTTATGGCCCCAGTAACAAATCATGTTCGTGGTCTACAGTTTTCAAGAGCTCAAGAGTAGTTATTGACATTTGAATTCGTGAGTTATATATCGCTCACATGGCTCAGTCATATTGGACTTTTCTTCTTTTTATTATTTATTTATTATTTAGTGTGAAATATTACTTACACAGTAGATTGCAAATCACACACAGTTTTATTTACATTCTTCAACTCTAATTGCAACAACAATGAAACTGAAAAAATTGGGTCATTCCACTTTGTTTCTCTAACACCTGAATGCACTGTGCTTTATGAAAAAACACTCCTCGCAAAAATATGAGTCACAATTCTTACATTTCCACGTAGTTTGTTTGCATTTCTTGGCAGCTTGCTCTCGTCCAAATTCATTCTTCATTTTTTCATAGCACACTGTACACCTATGTCTGGTGCTCCCATGTTCACAAGTGCACACAATCTGCAGGTAACACGGTGGCTTTGGTGAGAGATGGCTCAAACTCATCGGCTTCTTCTGCCCTAATTTAGTAATCCATTCATAAGGCTCGTAACAACGGAAGGGGCAAGAGGAACATCAGGATTCACATTCTTCCCACAGTAAACTTTCATATTCCAGGTGTAGCCACTCTTCAGACAAAGTTTGACCAATTTAATTCCAAATTTATGGCACTTATTCTTTATATACCGAGTGAAACTTAGTCTTCCTCGAAATGGCACAAGAGTTTCGTCAATGCAAACTTTTTTCTCCGGCACAACTGCACTTTGAAATCGATGCAGTAATTTATCAATAAGAGGTTGAATTTTTAATAATCTGTTTCCCGGTGGGCACTGATTGTTATCGGGAAAATGCCACATACATAAAAGCAGTTCAAGACGATTGCGTGACAACATTTTTTTACATTGTTGTGATAGAGCATATTTCTTGACCAATAATCTGGAATCCTCAGTTTTACATTTAGTGACATCCATAACAAAAATCCTAAAAATTGTTCTATTTCAGTTTTCCTGACATTAGTCCACTTTTTCAGTCGTGAATTAACAATTACTGAATGACTTTCTAAGACTTATTTTGCACACAAATTAGTTTGTTGAGTCACATATTCTAAAATTTCATCAGTTACAAAATATTTGAAGAAATCATATGGTGTCTTGCCTTTGAGAGTTAGTGCAGCAGAAACATTTACACCAAAACTGGAATGAATAAATGTAAAGTTTTTCATATTTTTACCCGTAACTGGCCCCCAGACAATCTCATTAGAATTTGTTTAAGTGTGTCATCTTCATCTTCAGAACTTTCTGATATTACACTTACTACAATTGAACCTGAATCAACCGCTGTAGTTACGGCAGTAACGGGGTTAGACGTGCTTTGTTGCCTGGTTTTTACATCTGTGAAATCTGGTTCTTTGACTGAATGTAGACAAAAACTCTTCTTCCTACCTTAACTGATGTGATTCCATCAACAGAACTTCCAGTTTCGCTTCCAGTCTCCTCTGGTAAAAATTTGTCTGAGCTATCACCAAATAAAGACACAGAATCTTCACCACTTATGTCCATAACTTCATCCAAAAGCTGCTGTACATGCCTTTGTTCATCTTCATAACTTCTACGAGACTTTTTCTTCTGGCACAATATCACTTTGTTACGGAGCAAACAACACTGAATAAAGGCTGTAGCAACAATGCAGGAAAGCAATAATGGAACTGTACACAAATAGTGCTGTGGAATGCAAAGCTGACAGGAGTACAAACCTAAAATTATTACTGACATAGCAAATGACACACCTGATACCTTTACTCTGGGGCCATGTGAATCATATGTAACTCACACAAAAAATTTAAAAAAGGTACTCAAATGCCATATTTTCACTTTATTTGAACTTAACAAGTTTACTTGGAGCAAACTAAAGCAAGATATTGAAAAAAAGTAAATGGCCCCAAGGGGTCGGTAACCCAACTATACCATGGCAGCCAATGTGTTAACAGAGACTGGAAATTATCATGGAGTATACCTAACATAACATATCATAATGTATGATGAAAACAAAACATCTTGGTGACCTAGTGCAGAACCGGAACATTTCTGTGCTGGAAAGCTGGCAAGAATTTTATGAGAAAAAGAAATTAACAGTTTTTGTCATAAGAACTCTCAGTAAATGCCGTGGTTGTCCTTAGTGACAAAGGTCAACAGCCAAAATTACAAAGCAGTCAAAATCAATCCAATGGCACTGCAATTGAAGAATTTTTAGAAGATACGAGTAGTTGATGAGCAATTATTAAATCTTTTGACTACAATTACGATGAAGAAGAATTTTTAATAGTCAACAAGTTGGAAGATTTTCGTCCCCGACATCAGAGGGCTTAAATTGTGACATCAGTCACAGATGATTTCACAGCAGCTATCAACTTGATAGCATTGTCTTCAGTTTCTTTTCAGCCACACAGTACCTCGTGTTGGTCACGATTTTCTGTCGGCATCACAGCCTGATGGGTGCCACATGATATTTGGTGAGCTATATTCATTTCTCACTGAAGTACTTTTGTCGTTGGTTGTACTGGTAGTGCTGTCTTTTGGAGTAAACCGCAAGTGATTTGACAATCAAGGTTTGTGAGTGCAATATGGTATCGTAGTCAGCACTGTTCAAGTAATAAGTCAAGTTTAATTACAATCATATTATTTTAGTTATTTTATGCCTAGTGGTTATGAGAGTAATGGAGGTGAATGAAGCAGAGTGGCTTAAAACTTTTAGTGTGCAGTTAAGTACCAATATAAAGGAAGGGAGTGTAGATCTGAAAAGGAGCTAAGAACTTGATTAGACAATACCCATGTTAGTACAAAAGCTAAGTGGGATAAAGTCATAGCTATTATAAAGAGTACATGTACATAACTTAAAGTTCAAATTAAAAAATGGTATTTCACATAACCAATACCAACCTTGAGCAATATACTGAAGAATCTCGTCAAGGAAACAGCGATAATTAACAATTTGTGAAATGCAGAATACAGTATGGTAAATACTGTAGAGAAGATACATTCTCAAATACTTAAATTTATTGATCCTGCCACATGACTATTAAGTACCGATTTTTTA
Organism: Schistocerca americana; assembly: GCF_021461395.2. Taxonomy (NCBI): domain Eukaryota; kingdom Metazoa; phylum Arthropoda; class Insecta; order Orthoptera; family Acrididae; genus Schistocerca; species Schistocerca americana. Next base: position 488,188,406 of record NC_060123.1, read on the forward strand.
GAATTAGATGTTGAGCTAACACAAACCTCAGACACAAATGTCAGTCTCCATATTTTGAAACAAGATACAGAATTTTTTCTGTTCCAACTTCTCAGCTTTGGAGTGGTGTAATGGTGCTTCCTTTCACTGAAGGTTCAACCCAATGAGGAGTTGGCTAATAACAAACCTCTTTCTGCAGAATGGTAACTAATGGGCCTATTTGTGAAAGGTGATTTTGATGTAAGTTTGTAACTGAATTGGTGGAACATGTATGACAGAATTTTGTCAACAGTTTTGTAGAGATTGTGTAGATTGACTTTTTGTGTCACTTTAGAGGGTATGTATAGTACTTTTGGTATTAATTTACACGACCTATCTCATATTTTCGTTAGATTTAGTACAAAATACTTGATGTTAACATTTATGAAAGTGGTTACTTATGTAGAGGACAGAGACAGGGTTATAATGATTTCAAATATTTTGGAAAATTAATGAAACAACATGGTAGGTTTCAAGTCAAATGCAGACAACCTTGTGCATATATTAAACAAACTGAGGAGTGTGAGTTACTTAGGGTATCGTAAATGTTGTCTTGGGGTGCTCTTTTCGACATCACAGGCACACAGGACTGAATAGTTAAGTATCAGTAGCCTGATGCCCACTAGGCACTGAGTTGTCTGCTATATTTTTTCAGATTTAGATTTTCATATAGCAGTCTCTTACCCTTTCACCACCTTCTTTAAAACGATAACTTCTTTTTGATTATCCTGTACCTTACTAGTAAATAATAAACAGGGCTATAGGGAGAAAGATTATGAGCAATAGGTTGTCTGCTTTTGATGAGAACATGACTAAGACACAAACTGATCATCATCATTTAACAGTTCCAGTTTCCCAGGTACTGGTAATGAGTTTCTTCCACTTTGTCCTGTCCAAATACACCTGTTCACAGAGATCATCATCCACTGTCCATCCTCTGGCCACTAGATCAGCCTTAATCAAGTCCAACCATAATCAGGTTTGAGGTCTTTTCCCATCCACCTGTCTTTCCAAATTTTGACTGTTCTAGTTGGCTCCATTCCCATCACATGCCCGTACCATCAAAGTCTAGATGCGCCAATTCGATCTAATAGGGATGTTTTTATTCCGATTTCCTCACCTCCGCATTTCTTAACTTGTCCATCTTGGTCTTCTGGATGGTGAATCTGAGAAATTTCATCTCTGATGCTTGCAGCCTTGATGATTATCTTTTTGTAAGAGTACATGTTTCAATAACCTAGGTCAATATTGGTATGAAATAGCTCTTAAACATCATCAGTTTGGCCAGTTTTGGAATCAAGTCAACCCATAAAAGTGATCTTACTTGTTGGTAGAATTCATATGCTTTTTGCTCTCTGCTGGTGATTTCATTTCTGACCAAATTATCACTGGAGAGTTTGCTGGTCTCCCATCGGGCACCTCCCCAGGTGGCGGGTAGGAGAATGCTCTCCAGATATGGTGGGTACTGGGGAAATAAAATACCTGGGGTGGACCAAAACAAGCAGCTGCTACCTTTTAGTATGATATTGGCTTATCAAGGGCTGAGGGAGTTAACCCTGAAAGAAAATCCTCAATTACGTTAGGCCTAGCAATCCAGAAAAAGAGCTTATTTGTAGTTGCTTTCAAGACACACTAACAGGCTTAAAAACCTATGTATGGGTAAAACTGTAATGCAGTAAGTATGTGTAACTTGTGACATTAGGTTACATTCGTACTTGGATTTGTTACAATAGACACAAAGGAAAAGTAATAAGAAATGATACATTGACAACATACTGCTGCATTACTGATAATAGGCGAATAATTTGCCACACAGAAATCAGCAGACACTGGCCAGGAGGTAAGCTAAGAAACGGAAATGAATAATTTTGTACGAGTATTACTGGCCGTTAGTACTGTCACATTTGACAGGGAAAAGAAAGGAAATATACCCTTATCTATAAATTGTGTACATAACATACTAACATCCAGTTAAGATTGCTTGGAGTGCATTCAGAGTTACAGCAGCACATAGGTACGTAATGAGTGATTATGTACAGAGGAAGCACAGAAAAACTCTGAGAAACCAGGTATGGATTCAAAATACAATAAGAGTATGTTACTTTAGAACATTTGAAGGAAAAGAAAAGACAGAGTTATAGGTAATATTTAACAGGATATTGTACCCTAATCACCAACAGTACCTGCACTTTGACAGCTGCCACCCTGCCCAATTAGTATCAGCTAGTTGTGTGCTGCTACCTCATGCCCTAGTCTGGGAAATCGCATGCCCAGCCATCTGCCACCTGTCCCCTCTACCTGCATCCTTAGCTAGCCCACAGACAGCTCCCCACTCTCCCACATGCCACTAAACTCTTCCCCCCAACCCCCTCCTTGCCTCCCGCCTCACTCCATCCTTCACCCCACCCCACCCTGCACCACCACCTCGCCCCAGTGCAATCACCATGGGCCAGGAAAGAGCTGACAGTCAACTGAGCACAATGTAGGCAACAGGTGTGTGTGTGTGTGTGTGTGTGTGTGGGTGGGCAAAAAGAAGTAAAGGGAAAATTATTTACATCTGAAGACACGGTCACTGCAGAAAGTTAAATGGCTGCTTAGGGAGAATCTATCTGCAGAAACAGATGCTTGACAGTTATTGCAGAAGCAGGATACCATTGGTTTCAAAGTTTCTTCCACAGCACAAAGTAGATGAGCCTACCTGATGAAGTAACACCTCATGCCTGAACTATATATGAGCATAAGCCTCTGAACCCTGCCCCCCCCCCCCCCCCAATATTTATATTTTTTGTATTGTCATCCTGGGGGTATGCCTCTAATGCTAAATCCACTAGTGTAGTTAAATATTTTGTTGATGGTATCATCCTTTTCTGTATGCTGTAATTATCATCTTTAATTTTGCTAAATCTATATTTATTTTACTGATATCTGGCCATCATGCTTTGCTTCTCCTCAGTTTCAAAACTACCATTAAATATTTGTGACATTCCTCAAAAATACTGCCAACAGTTGCTGGCACTTGCAAATAATGTAATAGTTATAACATTCTGAAGAAGGGCACTGAGTACCAGAAACCAGTTAACAAATTAAATTTATTTTATGCAACTGGTTGCTGAATGTTTCGATATATACAACTACAGATGCTGAAGATAGATAAAATACTAGATTTACACAATACTGCACTGTACTAACAGTATTAGTTGCCACAGAAAACCATCTTCTTGTCACACTATTGCCACGGCTGTATTTTAACAAATGACTACATGCTCTGATACATGTGATTTTGAAATCAATCATATGAAGAAGGGGAGGGGAAACAGTTTTTTTTATTTTTGGGGGTGGGGAGCACCAACAGAAAGAATGTCTAATGTTAAAAACAGGCCTACACCTAAGAAGAAAAATAGCAAACTTACCTCCCTTAAGAACTTCATACATATTTTCAACTTCTTTTATATCTTCTTGGAGTGGCGGTTTAGCTGTTGCAGCTACCCACAGACGGCCTCTGTGTGCAGTATACCACATTCGACCTTCATGCCTATGCAAAATGGAGTACATATACTTAAAAAAACTCAAAAACTCTAAAGAGAATAGTTCCTGACTAACACAACAATCAGTATGGTGATACTGGTTAGAAAATGTCATGCATATATTTAAAAAAAAATTCAGTGCGATGTATAGCCCAGTGCAGTGAAGACTCTCCTGAGTTTGAAGAACAAAAGAGCTGTTTTCATTGCATTATATGCCTCTAGATAAAAGCAGAAGATTCTCAGCATTCTCGACTAAGGCAGCCTTATTTAACAGATAGCAATGTATTTCTTGTTCCCTCTAACTAAGAAATGTTTTTGCTAGTTAAATATATAGGCTACATAAATCACAAGGCTCTTCTTCACATCTTCTCCATACCTCTATTCAGTCTAATCTTGTACAATTCACATGCTGAAAACAGTCACATAAACTGTATAAGAGAGTTTCCTAATTATTCTTTTTTGCATACACTCCATATTTCATCTGAGTAGTTCTGATGATTTTCAGAGTGTCAGGTGCTGTATGTACTGTAAATGATCACATCTGTCATTCCAAATTGTCACTGCAAGAAATTAAATGGACATGACCAGCAGCTGTGGTGCCCAGAAAAAAACCATTTCAGATTTACATCTACTTCTATATATTTTAATCAAGGCATGTGTGCAGTTCTGGTAAAACATTTCTATTGATCATTCTCAGGTCTGCAACAATTTTCCCAATGTAAAACCTATGTACAAATAATAATAAATATAAATATAGCTCTGAGATTAAATTCCAGAGATCATACCATATTGTTGGGTGATCACTGATTTACCATCTGCTCAAAGGATGGCACTATTTACGGATCTGCGAATGGGGGAAAGGGAGGGAGTAGTTGTTCAGTATACTGCTCCCCAACTATTACAGTCAGAGTGCTACTTCTCTTCAAATCACTCTTTAGCTGACCACATAAGTAAGAGTGAATTCTATTCCAGTCCAACCACAACACAAAAATTCTTAACAGTAATGTGGATTGAATATGTGTAATCTGTGTGGCAGCCATTTTCTGGCATTTCATCTATAAAGGCATACATAATTAACAGTATCAACTAAAAAATAGTTCCATTGTATATTTATCAATACCATTGTCTTTGCAAGTCCTTGCCTTAAAGGAGAACATTTCCAGTAACACTCAATTACAAATAGTAATATGTTACTCATGGCTATATTCCTTCACCTGACAGTGTATGCAAACATAACTTTTTAAATCAACAAGCCTGGAACTCTAATGAGGCGTGTCTGATATTCACAGGTGAAGACCATAACCTCAAGTTAGGTGTGACTGATTATACAGAAAATTAACTTATGAACTGCATGAGTCACTATTCTGTATTTGTACTGTAGCACTGATGCAACATGATATAGCTTAGAAAGTAATACATTCAAACAGGAAAAATATGACTTACTGTTTGATGCCTGCTACAAGTAATGATGCCCATGGCTGATGCATGCTTAGACAGTAACCATCATCCGACATTTCCAATAATTCTCTGTCTTGTACTCTATGGATATTTTGCCTTATGTCATCTTCCTGATTACTTCTCTGTATATAATTTTCAGCGCCTGGGATGGCAACTTCCTGATACTGAAAAAATATGCAGTTCTTTCTAAAGGCTAATATTGACAAAAGGAAGTTAAGTTTCTTAGTACAAGAAATCAAGCAAAATTACTAAATCAACCTTGACTTGCACTACTTATCAGCTAGTATCTCTGTCCCTAATTTATGTCATTTACCTCCCTTTATCACCACCCCTCTCCAATTTTCTAACTACACTCTCATTGTCTGATGGCTTCAGTTTTAGATAGACTAGTGATTAATTAAATTAACTTTACTTATAAATTTACTAAAATAACTTCCATTTTTGTCCTGAAGTAAAGACAACATCCAAATTCAGATGGCATGATGGTATTGGTTTATTCTGTTATAGATAGTAAAATTATTTGTTAGGTGATACTTCATGACAGAATAGAGGTCTCCAATTTCATATCTTAGCATCACTCGTGAAATGGCTGCTATTGCTAATGTGCTGCAATAAAGTATCAGGTTGCTGCAGTGATTACTAGACCTCGGACTTTTAAGTTCTAAAAATCTTAAATCAGATACCTAAAATGGGTCCTATCACTTACAAAAATAGGTTATAAAAACCAGAAAATAGGTGACCAAAATCTGACATTTTATTGTCTAGAAAGATAAACAGATTGACAAAAATCCACATTATATTATTGTCCATGTCCGTAATTACAGTCACAGTAAATAACTAATACTTTCTCCAGATTTTCTATTGAGAAACTGCATCTCTTGTCTGTTAATGGCACCTTATATGCCGAGAATGAGCATTCCACGTCAACAGATGTCACCGGAGCATATTTAAATGACGCAATGGGACCGCACACTCAGATTATGTTGATTTACCTGATAAGATGTCAGCCACTGTACAGAGGGTGGTGAGTCCTGCTTTTTTTATATATAAAAAAAAGCACTGTCTTTAGTTTCTCACTAACTTTCATACCAATAGAACCAAGAACCAAGTGGATTTTTTCTGTCACCTCGTCTATCAATCACAGTTGCATGTAGACAGGTTTCCCTGAACACTCTAGAGCTTTAATAATAGGGACCAAAAATGCATAATCAGATTTTATGTATGCAATGTCAGTGGAAATTGTTGGGTCCTTTAGAAGATCTTTAGCTGAAGTAATGCTCACTGTCTCCTCCTGCAATTTAAGAACAATGTTCTTAATGTCTTCCACATGCTCACTGTAATATTTCACGGCCTCTAGCCCCATTCCCCAGCAAGTTAGTATGGGTGCTGGTGGAAATGGTACTTTGGGAAGTTCCCCTCGAAATAACTTGATTCTTGTAGGTGTTTTAATAAAAACCTTTTTGATGGCTGAAACTAGCTTAATTACATGTGCAAATTTGAGATGTATCGTCTCAGCTATACGATTCATGCCATGGAGCATGGCTGGGTAAAATACTTTCAACAATTTAACAGCAGCAATTATGTATGCGGCTGCATCAGTGCACATTACAAGTACTTTATTTTCATCTAGACTGTTGGGGAATTTAATTTGAGGGTTCTATTAACAAAGTGAGCAACTGTATCAGATGAGGTACAGAGCGAGTGTCAGGATCTACCTTTCCAACAATCAAATTAGCCACATATTGACCTTGTCTGTTAGTTGTCTCATCGACAGAGATCTACATATGAACCACCTATATCTTCCCTTACCCTGCTCAATGTATTTTAATATAAAGTATTTAAATAGTTCTTTGTCAGTGTGTATTCTGATGGAATGCAGCAGTGACAGTATTTCTCTAGAAAACTTTTGAACTGGCTATTTTCAACTGCATTGAATGGTATGTTTGTTGCAACAATGGCTCAACACACGTCTAGATGAAATTCAATTTGTTTGCTAATTTTGGTTTAGTTACAAATGTTTGTTTCAAGTTTGATTTATTTTTTAAAATTTGCCTGGTGTTAAGATCCACTTAGCAAAAGTAAAGTACATTAAGGTTTTAGAAACAATATTCTTGCATTCGCATGTGTCTGGTCCAAGTTAACTCAGGAAAAACAGTGACATCACTGTTCTCTGAGTGAGCGCAGCAGATAAAAGGTTAACATTTTACTTATGTTTTTGTTGCACACATCGCAGTAAATAACTTTTCTGTCTGTAGAGAAATGGAAAAAATTCTTGTAACCACTGAAAAATCGGAGATAATTTGGAGCTGGCTACTTTTGGCATGCTGGACTTTCCACAAATAGACTGTCGCTGTGAAATATTTCACCACATCCAAGCATCACGCTGACCGACTGAATGAAGAAAGAGCAGGTGTTCTAAACAGGCTGTTCCCGACAGGGCAGGAAGGTGCCAGAGGCAGATCACAAAGCTCCTCCATGCCCTGCAGGCCCATCTGACAGTTCACAGCAAGTGACAATGCTCTGCGGAGCAGGGCGGGCTCTAACAGCCTGGCATATGCTGTCGTTGTCTGCCTCACGATTGGTGTTCACACATGCAAACAAACCAGTTATCATTCAATTACTGTTTTATAAGTAATCAGGAAGATCAGAAGAGTAGTTTTAGTCATACAAATTTTGACTGGATTTTTAAAAATCAGATACAGCCAGGTTCTAACATGAGATTTGGTATTTTTAAAAATGAGGTTCAGTTAAGTTCTAACATGACATTAGGTATTTTAGGTACTACAAAATTACAATTTTTGATAAAATATTTGCATAATTATTATCTGAGAAGACCACGAGAGAATGTTAAGTCACATAAAATTTTATTTAATTGGATTTTTAAGATTTGGATACAATCAGGTACAAACCTGAAATTAGGTATTTCTAGGTGCTATAATCATATATTGGGATAATTTGTGTATGTACAACTTTTATTGCCTTTATTTAAAGAGGAACAAAATAGGTTTTTAGCTAAAACCCGAGGTCTAGTGACTACATACAGCAGAAGATTCATTCGGACAAGCATAATTCAGTCAGTGAAATGTTGAGCCCTTCTCACAGACAGGTTGACTGACACCAACCACAGCACACAAACATGAATGGGCAGCCTGCAACCTTTAACCGAGGGACACCTGGCACATTGTTGCAACCCAGTTCTCACACAAGATATATGGCAACTTAGATTAAATTTTAATTAGACTACAGATGGGAAGAGAAACATAGATGTTTGACAATGTCTGGAAGTCCAATCACTACTGATAAAAGATACAAAAGGTGATACAAACATTTGCGATGAATGTTTGGTTGTAATTTACCAACAGAAACCAAGAATTATGACTCGAAGTGAAAAGAGGTCCGAAAAATATTTTCATCATTTTCACTGCAGTACGTACTTCTCCCTAAATCTTCTGCTTTGTTCCCCAATGGGACATCCTTTTTTCCCCCTGATATCATGTCTCCCACCTTGTCATTTCAATCATAGTATTATTACTTGACTACTGTCAGTCAAATTATTCTGAATACCATTGTTGCCATGACCATTGGCACCATCCTGTACTAAGGCATCTTGATGTACGTGTGTCTTTATTTTTCTAACCTCATATCTTTATTACATCATTATTCATTACTCTCCATCTGTACAATTAAAGTCTCAAACCTTGATTCCGTGTGATCAGTTCCTCAACATACATACAGTTTCCTATTTACTAGCCTACTTCCTGGGTGACTCACCCTACTTTTTTCCATCTCCTGCTCCATTGTTAATTACTCTCTCATAATCCGTGATTCTAGAAACTAAGATTTACTGTTTGTTGATGGGTTAATGTACTGACTGTAACACTACGATCATCATGTCATTCAAGAACTACTATTTTATTTATAGTTGCTCAATTCGCGGCAAACAAATAAGGTGTGGTACTACACATAATTCTTCAAATGTATGATTTGGATGGGGTGTCTGAACAAGTGAAGTATCAAGAGATTCCTCTGGAAAGTTCTGAATTATAGCACTATGTTTCATTTCATTCATTGGAAACAAATTTCTTTTCACTTTTAAGGATATCCTTGCAAGCAGTCAACATACAGCTCACTTCTGGCAGCTGTGACACTGTTGGTCTTCCGGAACATTCAGAGCATTAGCACTTCATGCCGATGGCTGCGATTCTCAGATGTTGATTAACAATACCTTGGTAGACTGCATGGTTTTTTTTTTTTTTTTTTTTGTTTTTTTTTTTTTAAGAAGTGTGAAGTGCAAGAGTTTATTATGAGTGTCCAAGAACGAAAGTTGGACTGCCGCCCTGTGTGCGAAGAAAAGTTAAGGCTGTGGAAGGAACAGTTTACATATTCTTATTCTTTTTCCTTTATCCCATATCTTGGAATATTAATTATTGCATTTGGCAATGTTAATGGAAGAGAGTGGCCAGATGGCCTTCCTGTCACTGCCCCTTTCTCTCCCGAATGGGATTTGTGTACCCTATCAGTCTGATCTTGCGTTATCCCGTGTGAAAGTGTGGGAATATTTCCTAAATTTTCGTGAATTGTTTAACTGATGCAGGATGTGTGTACCAGTCTAGTATTCACCTAGTTGGATATGGAAAACCACATCCAGGCTGGCCAGTACACTGGCTGCCAGTGTTATATATAATTGTGAATAAGTACTTGAGTTAAAACTTAGGAACTTTTTTTGCACAATCATTTATGAAGAATGATGAGTTTATCACCAGTTTGAGACCACAGAGTGATACATTTAAGTATATACAAAATTATTTCTTTCATACACAATGATGATTGAGTTTTGCATATCAGATGAAGTCATGAACTATTTCATGTGAAGTAATGCAATAACTACATTTTAAAATGTGAACTTTTATATAATGGATTGATGTATGTGATTGTTAAAAAATATGAAACTGCTTAAGACCCATAATCTCATTGTAACAAGTTGAAATATATTGTACAAAATTAATGACTTTGCTTACTGAAGAACTAATGTTAATTTAGCTTTCCATAATAAAAGGAAGCAGGGCACAGGTTGGTAGCAGGCACATAGGTTAGAAGATAGCCAACAGTGCTTCTAATGTAACAAACCCCTTCATTTGTCTGACTGCAGATAACTCTAAAAGAACAGTTATACTAGGTAGTATCAGTGCATATAATAGCCTGGGCATATGCCACATGATATTTTCTGTCTCTACTGACGATATACCTGACTACTTACCACATTTACTCGAATCTAAGACACACTTTTTTTCTGGTTTTTGTAACCCAAAAAACCACCTGCGGCTTAGAATCGAGTGCAAAGTAAGTGGAAGTTCTGAGAAATGTTGGTAGGTGCCGTCACAACTAACGTCTGCCGTTGAACATATGTAGCGCTACACAGGGATGCTTTGCAGGCACAAAGGTAAATACTGGCACGAAAACTTCTGCGTCAGCAAATAAATTAAAAGAAAAGGTAGAAGAATGTAAACATTATGCCGTGTATTCCTTCGTATTTGCTGCTAACTCATTTAAATCCTTTCTGTCTAATGAACTACGAAGCTAGAGTGAGACAACAGCAAACGCGGAAGAATATACATATCATGTCATATTTATATTCGTATTATTCTTATGCTGAATAGTGATACAGTCACGGCAACTGACTAGATTTTTAAATCTAAGATGATTCTAATTTCTGTGCAGCATGCAATGTACTAAATAAAGCATCTGCAAAGATTTTCAAATGGAGAATAATGTTTGCTAAACTCTCGTTCAGAACATCTTCTATCATACGCAGTCTATTATTTGGTTCTTGTTGATCATTATCAAAGAAAGCAGCAGTGTAAGTAACAACAAATAGCAGTCTCTTGCTTTTGTTTCGCTTATGAGAACATTCCCCTCTTTTTTTTATTGTAAGTGGTGGGCGCGCGCAGAAAAGCGAGCTATGCCGCGAGCGGCTACAGATCGTAAACACTCAATATCAGAATGCGACAAACAATGCATGACACAGTACAATAATGCATTTTCAACTTAAGAGTGACGTAAACACCTATAACAAAGAGAACGGCACTTATCAAATCAAAGCAAAATAAGCAATCGATTCAAACCAGACGAAGCAAGTGAAAAAGGAAGGGTACCCGTATAAATACGGGCGGAGCGGCTGACACATAGCAATGGCTACTTGGTAAATCTTAACTGTTACGCTTACGACTCGAACCAAACTACTGTAGCTGTATCTTCATCCTTTCAACCTAAATTGTGCCTCATGTTACAATGGACCAACTTTGTTTCGATTTGGAGGTGCAGTCTAAAACTGTTCTCTCCCCTTGAATTTAGAGTCTCAAATTTCAGGTGCGGCTTAGATTCGGGAACATTTTTTCCCCCTTGATTTCGAGCCTCATTTTTCAGGTGCGGCTTAGATTCAAGTAAATACGGTAAACTGTCTTGGATAGTTAATTTACAGACCTCAATGAATTCATAAACTTCTCCATGAATATTAGAAGATTACTTACAAACCAAAAACAGTTTCTTACTTCATGCAAAACAAAATCCATTACCAATAATAGAAACATTTCATTACATTAACGGTATAAAACAATGGAAAATCCAGGATGGAATGTAACAATATTATGAGAAGGAAAGTTGCTACTCACCATAAAGTGGAGATGCTGAGTCGTAGATAGGCACAACAAAAAGACTCTCACAATTAAAGTTTTCGGCCATTAAGGCCTTTGTCAACAACAACAACAAAAAAAAAAAACACACACACACACACACACACACACACACACACACACACACACACACACAAAAATCACATACACGATTACAGTCTCAGGCAACTGAAACCATACTGCGAGCAGCAGCACCAGTGCATGATGGGAGTGGTGACTGGGTGGGGGTAAGGAGGAGACTGAGGCAAGGAGGGGGAGGGATAATATGGTGGGGGTGACAGACAGTGAAGTGCTGCAGTTTAGTAGCGGAAAAGGAGAGGAATAAAAAGATTGGGTGTGGTGGTGGAATGACGGCTGGATAGTGCTGGAATGGTAACAGGGAAGGGGCTGGCTTGGCTGGGTGAGGACAGTGCTTAACAAAGGTTGAGGCCAGGAGAGTTACAGGAATGTAGGATGTATTGCAGGGAAAGTTGCCACCTGTGCAATTCAGAAAAGATAGTGTTGGTGGGAAGGATCCATATGGCACAGGCTGTGAAACAGACATTGAAATGAAGGATATCATGTTTGGCAGCATGTTCAGCAACAGGGTGGTCCAGCATGTTTGGCAGCATGTTCAGCAACAGGGTGGTCCAGTTGTTTCTTGACCACAGTTTGTCGGTGGCCGTTCATGCGGACAGACAACTTGGTTGTCATGCCTACATAGAATGCAGCATAGTGGTTGCAGCTTAGCTTGTAGACCACATGACTGGTTTCACAGGTAGCCCTGCCTTTGATTGGATAGGTGATGTTAGTGACCGGACTGGCGTAGACAGTGGTGGGAGGATGTATGGGACAGGACTTGTATTTAGGTCTATTACAGGGGTTGAGCAATGAGGTAAGGGATTGGGAGCAGGGGTTGTGTAAGGATGGACGAGTATATAGTGTAGGTTTGGTGGACGGCAGAATACCTCTGTGGGAGGGGTGGGAAGGATAGTGGGCAGAACATTTCTCATTTCACGGCATGATGAGAGGTAATCCTAACCCCGGCGGAGAACGTAATTCAGTTGCTACAGTCCTGGGTGGTACTGAGTTACGAGGGGAATGCTCCTCTTTGGTCGGATGGTGGGAATTTGGGAGGTGGTGGGAGACTGGAAAGATAAGGCATGGGAGATTTGTTTTAGGAAGGATTCCTCTAGATTGTCAATGAATAGGTTGGCATAGGATGGTGCCATGCTGGCGCCCATAGCTGTACCCTGAATTTGTTTGTAGGTAATGCCTTCAAAGGAGACGTAATTGTGGGTGGGGATATAGTTGGTTATGGTGACTGGGAAGGACATTGTTGGTTAGGAATCTGTCAGGCGTTGGGAAAGGTAGTTTTCAATAGCGGTAAGGCCATGGGCATTAGGAATGTTAGTGTACACGGAGGTGGCATCAGTGGCATCAATAGTGACGAGCATGGCACCATGTGGTAAAGGTACAGGAACTGTGGAGAGTTGGTGAAGGAAATGGTTGGTATCTTTTATATAGAAGGGTAAGTTGCAGGTAATTGGTTGAAAGTGTTGGTCTACGAGAGCAGAGATTCTCTCAGTGGGGACATAGTAACTGGCCACAATGGGGCATCCTGGGTGGTTAGGTTTATGGACTTTAGGAAGCATGTAGAAGGTAGGAGAGCAGGAAGTGGTACGGGTGAGTAGAGAGATGGACTCTGGTGAGAGGTTCTGGGATGGGTCTAAGGAATTGAGGAGTGCCTGGAGATCCTGCTGGATTACTGGAATGGCATCACTGTGGCAAGGTTTGTACGTGAAGTATCTGACAGCTGGTGGAGTCCTACCACTAGATAGTCACTGTGGTTTAAAACAACAAGGGTGGAGCCTTTGTCAGCAGGCAGGATTATAGGTTGGGATTTTCTGCAGATGTAAGATTAGTTTACATGTTGAGGGATTTGGGGAATGATGGTGAGGAAGGTTAAAGGTAAATTAGGGAAAGCTAACAGGGGGTGGTTTGGGGGCAGTGGGGGTGGATCACAGTTGGATGGAGAAGTGAACTGAGTTAGGCGAGGTTCAATATTGGTCTTTGATCGAGTCTGATTGGTAGGGTTGGTGGCGGAAAAGTGTTTCCACTGTAGGGATCGGGAGAAGGAGAGAAGGTCTTCAACAAGTCCTGCATGACTGAATTTGGAAGTGGGGCAAAAGGTGAGGCCTTTGGAAAGGACTGATATTTCTGTGGGGCTAAGGCTCCTGGAGGAAAGGTTCATGACTGTGTGGTGGGTCTGTTTAGGTTCTGGATTCTCTGTGGGGGTGGGAGTGAGTTTAGGAGGGTGGGGTAAGAGTAGTAGGTCTGCGAGAGAGGGTTTGTCAGCTATGAGGGGATGTGGGAGAGGTTTGGAGGTGGTTGTACAGGTGGTGGACAGTGGTATTCCAAGGCAGACGTAGGAAGTGAGCAAGATGGAGAGTTTTTGGAGGTGGAATTGTGCACGTTGCTCAAGTTCCTGCAGGGCAAGAGTTTCAATGTGTGTTATGGGTTCCAGGAATTTGGGATTCCATAGCAGGAGAATTTTGCGAATGGAGAGAAGGTACTGCAAGGAGGTTTGGGCTTGGTTGATATGGTTTTGCAGAACTATGTTCGTCAGGACTAAGGACTGGCAGAATATGAACAGATGGAGGTCATTGTGGAAGGAGAGGTGGCAGTCAGAGATGGGTAATTTGATAGTAAGGCCATAAGGAGGGATTCCATGCAGATGGAAGGAGCAAGGATCCGTGGTGGTGGAAAAAGTGGGAAAAATTATGTAAATAATGTAGACTTACATCCGAAAAATCAACCACTGTGCTGCATTCTATGTAGGCATGACAACCAACAAGCTGTCTGTCCACATAAATGGCCACCGACAAACTGTGGCCAAGAAACAAGTGGACCACCCTGTTGCTAGCATGCTGCCAAACATGGCATCCTTCATTTCAATGACTGCTTCACAGCCTGTACCATATAGATCCTTCCCACCAACACCAGCTTTTCAAAATTGCACAGGTGGGAACTTTCCCTGCAATACATCCTACGTTCCCGTAACCCTCCTGGCCTCAACCTTCGTTAGACACTGTCTTCACCCATCCAGCCCTTCTCTGTTCCCATTCCAGCACTACACATCCGTCATTCCACTACAACACCCAGTCTTTTTATTTCCCTTCTTTTCCGCTACTTCTCCCCCTCCTCCTGCCCTCCATCTAACCTGCAGCACTTCACTGTCTGCCACCCCTACCGTACTATCCTTCCCCCTCCCTACCCCAGCCTCCTCCTTACCCCCGCCCAGTCGCCACTCCCGTCATGCCCTGGTGCTGCTGCTTACAGTGTGGTTTCAACTGCCCGAGACTGCAATCGTGTGTGTGAGTTGCGTTTGCGCACGCGTGTCTTTGTGTGTGTGTACTGTTGACAAAAGCCTTAATGGCTGAAAGCTTTAATTATGAGAGTCTTTTTGTTGTGCCTATCTGCGACTCAGCGTCTCCACTATATAGTCATTAACGGTGTCAAATCTATCAAACAGAAATCACACAAAAATGTGTATTTAAAAAGTCAAATGATAACATTTAAAAGGGATTTCTACAACTGGTGGCTACCTCCATGGTTTTTTGTGGCTGTGTGGAATAATAAAACTTGATTTACATCCCCACCTGTACTTGAATATCTGTCAAAACATACTTGTTAATGTTCTGTACTACTAAGAGTGTCTAACAAATTTCATCAAAATTGTTTGGAATTGTTATGGAATTTCCCACTTACGTGTTTCTGAACAAATGGCCATAGCAACAGCATATCCTATTATAAAGCTCAGAAGTAAAATTAAATGTAGGTGACACACCACACAAAACAAACATCCACTATTTTGATGAAAACTGTTATAGTGAGGACATACATTTGTAAAAGTGTGAGTAAATTATTGCAAAAAAGTGTAAACGGCAACCTACCACAGCTAGTAATGCTATTTGTCTGTGCATACGTGTGCGTGGGCGGGTAGGTGGTGGGTGCGTTTGTGTGTATGCACTCGAGTGCTCTACACTACCTGTTTCTTCAACATTCAGAAAAGTGTTTTCATTTTGCTGAGTATTCTGCAAAATATGAACTACTCCAATAGCAGTGCTATAAAATGATGTATACTTTTCAGTGGCACCACCACCCCAAAGTACTTTCACCACAACAGCCATCTGATGGTGAGCCTGTTGGTTAGAAACCAACAACAGTGCAATTTGTTTTCAATAAATTGCAATATTAACAGTGATTGGTGGCTATTTTTGCACTTCTTGTAAGAATTAACCTATGGTCAAACATATACAGGGTGATTCAAAAAGAATACCACAACTTTAGGAATTTAAAACTCTGCAACGACAAAAGGCAGAGCTAAGCACTATCTGTCGGCGAATTAAGGGAGCTATAAAGTTTCATTTAGTTGTACATTTGTTCGCTTGAGGCGCTGTTGACTAGGCGTCAGCGTCAGTTAATGCTAAGATGGCGACCGCTCAACAGAAAGCTTTTTGTGTTATTGAGTACAGCAGAAGTGAATCGACGACAGTTGTTCAGCGTGCATTTCGAACGAAGTATGGTGTTAAACCTCCTGATAGGTGGTGTATTAAACGTTGGTATAAACAGTTTACAGAGAATGGGTGTTTGTGCAAAGGGAAAAGTTCTGGACGGCCTAGAACGAGTGATGAAAATGTAGCACGCATCCAGCAAGCATTTGTTCGCAGTCCAGGAAAATCGACTCGCAGAGCTAGCAGAGAGCTGCAAATTCCACAATCAACTGTATGGAGAGTCCTACAAAAAAGGTTAGTTATGAAACCTTATCGTCTGAAATTGGTTCAAGCACTGTCTGCAGCTGATAAGATTAAAAGAATCGATTTCTGTGATTTTATCCTTGCTCAAATGGAAACAGATGAATCTTTCGTTTCAAAGATTGTGTTTAGTGATGAAGCAACTTTCCACACTAACGGGAAAGTCAACCGTCACAATGTCTGTATATGGGGCACTGAGAATCCGCGGGAAACAACTCAGTATGAACGTGACTCGCCTAAGGTGAACGTTTTCTGTGCCATTTCAGCCAATAAAGTTTTTGGTCCCTTTTTCTTCGAAGGTGCTACTGTAACTGGACTACAGTATCTGGAGATGTTAGAGAATTGGCTGTTCCCTCAGCTCGAACAAGAAGCACAACAATTCATATTTCAGCAGGATGGAGCACCACCACATTGGCACTTATCTGTTCGTAACTACCTGAACGTCAACTACCCGAGGCGATGGATCGGCCGCCAGGCAGCCCGTGACAGAGCACTTCATCACTGGCCTCCAAGAAGCCCTGATCTTACCCCCTGCGATTTTTTCTTATGGGGGTATGTTAAGGATATGGTGTTTCGGCCACCTCTCCCAGCCACCATTGATGATTTGAAACGAGAAATAACAGCAGCTATCCAAACTGTTACGCCTGATATGCTACAGAGAGTGTGGAACGAGTTGGAGTATCGGGTTGATATTGCTCGAGTGTCTGGAGGTGGCCATATTGAACATCTCTGACTTGTTTTTGAGTGAAAAAAAAAAAAAAAAAAAAAAACCTTTTTAAATACTCTTTGTAATGATGTATAACAGAAGGTTATATTATGTTTCATTCATTAAATACACATTTTTAAAGTTGTGGTATTCTTTTTGAATCACCCTGTATTATAAAAAATATTTAGACCTGTCTCAAAATTAAACATTCTATCATCAGTCTCTAAATGTTGTTTTTCTATAATAAAATTAGTAGTGAAACTCACGATTGGCTGGGGACAAGTCATTCCAGGATGTACATCGTTCCCGCTCACATATTTTCTTGGGCTATTTATACTTTCACTGATCTCTTGCAGTATTCTATCCTGGGTAGTTAACAAGTCTTGCATGTCATCCTCTTCCACTACTTTACGGCCTGGAAGAAAGAAACAAATACAGGATTTAGTCTTCAACTGGAACTATGGAACAACATTCAGTAGTTAGGAAAATTGCCTATTTGGGGTAGGTGGTGGGGGGGCGGGGGGCGGGGAGACGCACACACACTCCAAAGGGAATGTCATCACAAATTCTTCATTTCTCATTTTTAAACTTTCCATTACAATGTACAACAGCTTGTTCACGTGAGACACTTTCATAGCGCATTTCAAAAGCAAACTTACAGTGCTCACGGTGTTTAACAGCTATATCAATAACAAAATAAATATTCTTCTGAGCAAACTAGTGATCAGTATTATCACAACGCAGAAAGGTATCAAAACTTGCAATCAATGAGGACCTCTTTAAACAATAAACTGTAGAGAAACAACAAATTTCCTAACAACAATTTGACTGCTGAAACTGGAACATACATGTAAAATTTTGTGTTTGAGACCACAAACAGGAAAAGAAACCAAAATCAGTAACACAGCCAGTTGACCAAAAACAGGAACAAAACCCTAATCCAATTACACAGCCAACAATAAAGCTTAGAGGCATCACAAATATTAGATTTGCCTATTTTTACATTTGTAGCTATGACTGATCTCTCAGATGACATGAACAAGTAGACAGATATGTCTTTGTGAGATCCCTGTAGACAGATCTTCTGAACATAATCGAGTCATTGTCAGCAATTCAATCTTTTGATCTCCAATGATGAATCTTAACTTCAAGAAATATTGTCATCAATGAAACAAAACTGCCTTTCGTGAATCACAAATTTTCAATTGACAGTACAGTGGCCACTTCATGCCCAGGAAATTATGTGGTGTGACTGTTTATTGATAATGAGTATTAAGTTTGTTTCCTGATCAGTGTAAGTTACATTGATTTGTTTTCCTGAAATGATACTACATTAAGTTAATGGCAAAAACCAAATATTGCAGTAACAATCGTAATTGCACTATTATGTCAGCAAAGCAAAGAGACAGAACCTTTTACTCTTGGAGTAGTGTCACTGCTTGAATCATTTGTGACAGCTGTCACTCCTTCCACATGAAATGCTTCCTTCCCCAGCAGACATCTATGGTAACCATATCAACTCCACTACTGAATTCCTCAACATCTCATCCTCACCCTAGACAAATACTACTTAAGAAAACATATCAAGTAACATTGTGAAGTGCTATTATCTCTCTCTGATATCCTTCCATCACCCCCTACCCCTCTTTTTGTTTTCCTCGTCTCCGTTTCTCATTCATCTCAATCCCTCATGATGTATGGACTAAAGCTGGCACAGTGCTTATAAATGTACTTTCTTGGATCTCTTGTTCTCAATGATAGCACACTCACTGCATCTTTCTCTCCCCCCATCTTCGCAACAGTAGTAGTCCTCTCAACATGGTGTCTGAGTGACCTGCCCCTCCTAACTCTACTATCTTCTTGACGAAGGAACTAACAGTTTTGAAAGTTAGGATTACTTTTTCACTTTTAAATGTGTCTGTTGGCTGCACTGAAACTTCACCTTCTGTAAGTGAGCACTGGCCAACCATTCTGTCTCCTCGAAATTAATGTTAAACTGAATACAGAACTGTTTCTTCTTTAATTAAGCAAGGCTCAGAACTAACACTTTCAGTCTGAGTGAAATTTGGTTTACAGTGAATGTAATAGTCTAGTTACAGGGTACAAGGGAGAAAAAAATATATACAGGGTGTACATAAAGTCCAGGAACACTTTCAATTATTTATTGCACAAGAACTAAACATTGTACAGATGTCATACATATTGCATTTTGAAGAGAAACTCTGAAAGTTTTTTTTACAAACATTTGATATGCGAGCCATGAGTGACCTGGCAGACGTCAATACGGTAATCGAATTCTTGCCATACCCGTCCCAGCATGGTGTCATCGACTATGGCAGTCTTCCCGTATTCTCTCCCGGAGCTCTGCTACATCATGTGGTAGAGGCGGTACATGCACCAAATCTTTAATGTGTCCCCACAGAAAAAAATCACACGGAGTGAGATGTGGTGATCGGGGAGGCCATTTCATGAAACAGCTGGCCCCTTCTGTAGCACGGCCGATCCATCGATGTGGCAGCTTTGTGTTCAAGTACCCACGAACTTCACGATGAAAATGGGGTGGAGCCCCATCCTGCTGAAAGATAAATGGAGAGTCCGATTGCATTTGAGGCATCAGCCACTGCTGCAACATGTCCAAGTAGGAACATCCATTGACAGTGCTCTCGGCGAAGAAGAATGGCCCATACAGTTTTCAACGCGACAGGGCACAAAAAACATTTACCTCTGGGGAATTACGCTCAAATTCCATGCATTCGTGTTGATGCTTTGTAGCACAGATTCAACAATTATGCCTGTTCACTTTACCATTAGTGTTAAAAGTGGCTTAGTCACTAAAAATTAAGCGATCAACAATGCCATCCCCATCCACATTCAACTGTTGCAACTGCGAACAAAACTCAAAACATTTGTCTTTGTTGTCATCATTGCGCTTCTGCACTAACTCCAATTTGATTGGTTTCATAAACAGCTTCTGTCGCAGGGCTTTCCACACTGTCATTGCAGCCGTTTCAACTTCACAGGATGCATGACGCACCAATTTCTTTGGACTCCTTGTCTCTTGTACGCGTTCCACATTTACTTCACTCACACTGGGACGGCCGCTTCTCTTTGCCGGGAACAAGCAACTCATCGTAGCAAATTTGTTGCTCCAGTGGTGGTTTCTTACCATACTTTGTTCTAAACATCCTTTGAACAGCTGCAGTACACTTGTTTTTGTCGAACTCCAGCACACAGAAAGATCGCTGCACACTGAACTCGCCATGTTTGCGACTAGCTTTAACCATTGGCAAATTACCAAACTACGCTGTGGCGGTATACATGGAGGGGGAAAAAAAGAAAAGAAAAAACCTTTCAGGTTTTCTCTTCAAAATAAAATATGTAAGATATCTGTACAAAGTTTGGTTCTTGTGCAATAAATAATTGAAAGTGTTCCCGGACTTTATGTACACCCTGTGTGTGTGTGTGTGTGTGTGTGTGTGTGTGTGTGTGTGTGTGTGTGTAAAAAATACACTTTTTCCTAGGTGAAAATACACCATATCCCAGGTGAAAGTACATTTTTTCTGTGTTAAGTAACAACATACTTTCTCTCAGAGCTGTAAAACTTGTCATTCCTTCGAAAGGAAGAACTTTCCAACACTTTAGGAAACAAAACCCAGCAAAAAACAATGTTTTGGAAAAATCTTTGATGTGCGGCACCATGTACACTCCATATTTTTCTATTACGAAAATATAAAGACAAATTCCACTAAATACATCACGGTAGCTTCTGAAGTGGACGTAGATGAAGATGAGATGGAAGATTTGATACTGTGAGAAGAATTTGACAAGAGCTCTGAAAAATGCAAGTCCAAACAAGGCCCCAGGATAGACAATATTCCGCTCCAGGAGTAGACGATGTTCCATCAAAACTACTGATAGCCTTAGGAGAGCCAGCCATGACAAAACTCTTTCATCTAGTGTGAAAGTTGTACAAGACAGGCAAAATACCATCAGACTTTAAGAAGAATGTAATAATTCCAATTCCAAAGAAAACAATTGCTGACAGGTGTGAAAATTACTTAACTATCAGTTTAGTAAGTCACTGTTGCAAAATACTAACATGAATTCTGTACAGAAGAATGGAAAAACTCATAGATGTCAGCCACAGGGAAGATCAGTCTGGAGTCCAGAGAAATGTAAGAACACACAAGGCAATATTGATCCCACAATTTATCTTAGAAGGTAGGTTAAGGGAAGGCAAAACTACATTTATAGCATTTGTATACTTAGAGAAAGCTTTTGACAATACTGACTGGAATACTTTCTCTGAAATTCTGAAACTAGCAGGGTTGTAGCCTATCCCCGATGTTATTCAGTCTTTACACTGAAGCAGCAGTGAAGGAAACCAAAGAAACATTTGGAGCAGGAATTAAAGTTCAGGGAAAAGAAATAAAAGATTCGAGGTTCTCCAACAACATTGTAATTCTGTCAGAGACAGAAAAGGACTTGTAAGAGCAGTTGAAGGGAATGGACTCCATCTTGAAAGCAGGATATGATTAACGTCAACAAAAGCAAAACAAGGATAATGGAATGTAGTCAAATTAAATCAGGTGATGCAAAGGGATTTAGATTACGAAACAATACCGTAAAGAAGAACACTAGCTTTATTATTTGGGTGGCAAAATAACTGATGATGGCCGACGTAGAGAGCATATAAAATATAGATTGGAAAAGGCATGAAAACCATTTCTGAAGAAGAGAAATTTGTTAACATCGAATATAAAGTGTCAGGAAGTCTTTCCTGAAAGTAATTGTATGGAGTGTAGCTTTGTATGGAAGCGAAACATGGATGATAAACAGTTTAGACAAAAAGACAATAGAAACTTTCGAAATGTGGTGCAAGAGAAGAATGTTGAAAATTAGATGTGTTGAAAATTAGATGGGTAGATCAAGTAACTACTGAGGAGGTACTGAATAGTATTGGGGGGAGACGAAATTTGGAGCACAACTTGACCAGAAGAAGGAACCAGTTGATAGGACACATTCTGCGACATCAAGAGATCAATTTAGTATCAGAGGAGAGTGGTGGTGGTGGTGGTGGTGGTGTAAATATGGTAGAGGGAGAGCAAGAGATGAATACAGTAAGCAGATTCAGAACAATGTATGTTGCAGCAGTTATTTGGAGATGAAAAGGTTCATGCAGAATAGAGTGGCATGGACAGCTGCATCAAACCAGTCTTCAGACTAAAGACCACAACAACAGCTTCTGAAACACTGAAATTGTGACTGAGATGTGCTTTTTTCAGCCAAACTTAGCTCAGATCATGTGATCTTGCCCACCACTGATGGCAGATATTGAGAGCACGACACGTGATGTAGTCAGCCAGTAACACTACAACTTACGTAACAGCAACACACAAACAGGGAAAGTTAATGGTTTAAACTAATATACATACAGTATACCTACAAGAAAAGCTAAGCTGTCATGTATAATATTGGTCTTTCTTGGTGTTTCTTACCCTTTAAAATATAGCAAACACAAACATATCGGTAACATTTTAAATAATCACTTAAATGGCCATCTTATGGGCCCAAAATTATTCTAAGTGGTTGGTTCTCAAAGTGTTAAGTTTTCAATGAGAGTGAAACGCTCCATGATATAAAAAATTTACTACATATTCTCACACTTAACATAATTCATCTTGCGTAAAAGAAGATTTCCTTTGAAAGTGATGATTTGCAAGCCCCCACTTGCAAATATTTTCCCATGACCTGTTAGAAATGTAAAGAGTCGTGATGTCACACTCATCTAAAGCAGTTTGTTGTTACGAAGTACTGCACGGTCTTCATCCTAAAGCCTTTGACAAGTTTTGCTGTCGGTAGACACTTGTGTGTGCACTGTGTGTTTTTGCTGTAAACGGTACATTTTCTTTGCAATAATAGTTTTTTTGTGTTACTCTCTCTTTTATATTTAATTGCTCCAATATTATTTTGAAGTAGTGGGCTAAAGTAAAATTCTTTGTTGGAGTTATCAGTTCAGTTTTTCCTGGATTTGCCAGGGCATACATTCCTTGAGTTATATCAGCCCAACATAAACAGCACTAAATAAACCAGCTGCATGCCCTTAATCGAGACTGTAGAACTTATAAGAATGATCATATGTTTATCGAATATTTTATCAGTCCCTAAAAAACTTTCAACATGCAAATATCTATCTCTTGGCACACCACAGTAGAACTTTAAGTAAAAAATACAATAGTAAATGCTATATACTAATGAGGGGAATGAAGTGTAAAGAAACTGTGAACTTTAATAAAAAATAGTGTGAGCTTTGTGTTATTTCTGACAGACTTCCTGAAACATCAAACACAAACACACACACGCACACACAGATATATAATTTACCTGCAAAATCAAGTGTCACTTTTCTATCAAGACGAGAAGAATGTCGCTTAGCTCTCATCTCTGCCTCCAGCTTCTGCAACTTCTCTCTTTCTTCTTTAGTTAGCCAGGATGAATTTGAAGAGAAGTAATCACTTTCATCATCGATTACGTGTGTCCTCTTCTGACTGAAAATAAAGATTTCAAATATTTATAAATTGTCAATTTCAACATTAATATTTGAGTGAAGAAGGTGAAATGAGAGAAATGTTCAGCACACCCCAATGTTTTCCAAATCATCACTGTAAGCAGTTAGAATTGCTCCTACCCACTATTCCAAGCATGCCCAGTATGCAGTGGGAGATGACCCAACCTCAATCACCTTGACGCCATCCTGAAAGCAGTTTAAAAAGTTAGATCTAAGAATAACACCACTTTCTCCAACTAAACAAAGAACCAATCCAACTGTGCCTACACAGTCTGGCAACACTATAGGCAAAGAATTCGAAAACCATCTCGACTTGGAGATCCTTGCATTCCACCAGGATGCGAGTCACTGTCTTAGAGGGGGTTGTAGTAGCCTGCCGGTTACTACATCTGCCATGGCCATAAGTTGGGTCACTATGGTAAGCATAGTATGCACCTGAATTTGAACAACACACCACACAACAAGCAAGGTGGCCACCTAAAGTGGCCCAATAACTTACAGCATTCGCCTGGTCCGACATGCGTAGGCTGTGCCGCAGTGCCTACCAAAAATTGTATCTTTGTATGTAGACCCTCGAGCCTACGAGCCCTTAAGTTGGCAAATGTATTCCTGTCAAGTGATTACTCTCTGTGTTCTCATATTCTTGTTGTCACTCCATGAGCCAACAAAACTTGGTTATTTAAGAATGAATTTTCTTTTGTTCCTAGGTAGAATACAAGTAGCAACAAGCAAGTTTAAGTTTTCATCTGTTTCAGGTTCTGTGGCTCCTCTGCTGTTCGGCTCATCCATGGAGGCTATCCTCCAGGCACTTCTACAACAGCAGCAGATGAATACGGCAGTGTTGGAAAGGTTGCTGGTTCCAATGACCCAGACTCAGCCATCGGTTGTTTACTTGACGCCATTCCTACCTTGTGATGATTCTGCAGAAGATTGGGACACTTACAAGAAGCAGCTTGCCAACCTTTCATGGCATTGCAGACGATAAACAAGAAGGTCTCTAAGGCTCTTTCCTTATAGTTAGCTTCCATACAGGAACCAACATCAATTTCTTTTGAGTATGTATGCAACTTGCTGCCCTCTTTCCACTGCAAGTGGACACATGTGGTCGCTGAGCATGTTGAGTTCAACCAGTATTGCAAACAGTCGCAGCAGTCATACAGAGATCTGGCAGTCGAGCTTCATGTCGTTAGTCGTAAATGTTGTTTTGTTCAAAATGGCTCTGAGCACTATGGGACTAAACATCTATGGTCATCACTCCCCTAGAACTTAGAACTACTTAAACCGAACTAACCTAAGGACATCACACAACACCCAGTCATCACGAGGCAGAGAAATGTTGTTTTGTCACTAATAAATTCGGGAATTGTATGCAGACACCATGTCCATCATTCATTTGGTGTCTGATAAGGAAATGTGTCAACAGGCCCATCATTTTAAGGACCCTACATTGAAAGAGGTTTAAAATAATGCACAGTTGTTTGAGGTTAACTGTATTGTGGCACGCTATGTAGAGGCTTGGAGTGGCATTACTATTGTTGGCAGCATGCACTCCCACTGAGTGAAACCTAGTGCGCTAGAGGTGGTAGTGGCTACGGTACGAACATGCTCACTGGGCTGCCACGGGCAAACATGTCATCAGCAAAAGGGACACCAAACTCCACTTCCTTCATGTTGCTCTAGTTTTGTACAGCAAAAGTGAGTAGCCTGCCCCAGGCAGTGAGCCACTTGCCTTAAAGAAAGGTCACATGGCAGTGGTTATTGTATTTTTAACCCCTTAGGAACCATTGAAAGAGTCAATGCACATGGATATTCAAGCTGTTTCACCGTTTCGTTCAATGTTGTTTGAAGGCCAGAACAAACTTTTCACTGAAGTTCAGGTGATTACAAGTTGACAAGGGAGCCACCCCATCCCTACACAACTCATGGATGTACGCCAGGCTTAGGCCCCCCACCACTGGCATGCGTCAAGCTTTGGTTGGTAAGCTATAACAAACAGCAGATTCCTTTTATCGGCCAATTCACAGCCGACACAGTTTACAAGTGAGTCATCCATTCTGTTGCATATTTGGTGGTTAATGAGGCGAGTACTGAAAATTAATTTTGGTTGTCATCATCAACGATGATGTTTCTACAACTGTAGCAAAGTTTGTTATCAGTGACAAATATCAACAGTTGTGGATGTCCCTTCAGGAGAAAAGTGTTATTTGGGTGAGACGCTTTTGCTACTTTTGGCTTTCTATGACCAAAGTGGTGCATCTGATGTCAGATAAACTGCTGTGTTATGAACTGGATTAGTTACATTCAAACAATGCAAAATCCAGCACGGAATAATGACAGTATTATGAAAAGGATAGTTGCTACTCACTTTCTGAGTCGCAGATGTTCTGAGTTTTCATATCAGTTTGTCCCAGGGTTAGGCTGTGCAAACAATTTCACGGTACACTTCAACCTCAAAGCTCTGTCCACTTTTTTTGGGTTCAGCTGGCGCCAGTAGCTTTCGCAACCAGGTTAAGGTGCAGCTGGATCGCTTAACCTCAATGAGAGTGATTCATCTGATTTCCTAAAATGAATGTGCTATGCCCTTAGTGATCGAAAAGGAATCAGCTTCAGCTCTGTGGCAACTTCAAGGTCACAATTAATGTGTAGACAGTTACGGACACATATCCCCCTACCTCGCCCAGAGGAGTTGCTAAAAAAGCTGCTGGGGGGGGGGGGGGGGGGGGGGGGGAGGTCACTTCTTTTCAAAAATCGAGTGGGCTGAAGCCTACATCCAGATTAGAAATCAGAAATGAGCTCTGTACACTCGCTTTAAACTCGGCAGCGATTCCTGTGATGCCATCTCCATACTCATCATCACTGAGTGCCTGTAGACTCACCTCTTGAGTCTCTGCCACTGTCCACTTGTCACTTGAGTATAGCCACAGACTCGTGGCATTCACACTACATACACAACAGTCTTGAAGTAAACTGCTGCCGTTACACTGTAAATTACTAATAATTTATTTCACATAATCATGATTTCGGCATGATAGGCATTCCCAAGCACAGGCTAAAATGTTGCAAAATGTTCACTTTGCCTAGAGTAGAAGTTATATACCAATATAACATACATTTATACAGATAAAATCTTTCTAAGATTGCTGCAAATTTATTTTAATATTTAATACCTATGCAGATAATGTCTAACAATTACATTGACACATACACACTTTCAAGTAATTACAGATCTGAAACAACAGTATCAGAAAACATGACATGAGGAAAACATGCAATCTCGAAATTGTGATTAATTATTAAGATAAATTACAGAAATGAATGATAATGTGGAATTGATTATTTTTGTGGAAATGAGTGATATGCTACACAACTCACTGTCAGCCCACAAACACAAGTTACCATGACCAAGTGTATGCCGAAACAGCACACTTTTATCACAGGTATATAATAGTGATGTTGCTCTGTGTCTAGTTTTTGTTTGATGCAGCACATATGTTATCTGGCGTCAGAGGTGGAATATACAAGGATACAACCATTATGTTTGCATTGGATGAAATTCGAACACTTTTCGTCTGAAGGGTCGTCTGTTATCACGAAACTTATTCCAGATATCACTCATCCTTGCATGGAGCACAATTACAAATGTGCACTTATCTTCCACACTAACAATAAGTCACGACTAGCTTTACACTCCTGCATGCTTTAGTAAGAGAGACCGAGTCGACGAGTATGAAGCAACTGCAGCACCATAATTCTCAGCCTCTTCATAATCACAGAACTATAGTGATAATGAAGGAAACCTGCTACCACTAATGTAATAGGAGTGCCTTGATTTGTGAAGTATGCAATCCGAAAAATCGACTTGCTCATCAGGTATCATAGGCTCTTAATCCTTCACTGGACCTGGTCACTCCGGGAGTTGTTCATGCCTGTTCGTGCCCACCAGCCCCAGAGGTCGGACCATCATCAGGACCAACAGTGGTTCTGCTTCCTGTGACCGGCGCCAGCCCATCCCTCTGTGAAAAGCCTGTGCTGTCGGCAGCGGGACTGGCAGCTGGGTCACTGTCTCAAATGCCTCTCCTCGCCATCTCACGATTGTTGCTCCCCGAGCTGGTTCCCCTTAATCGCAGGCCCTGAAACCAAGGTGGCCTCCCTTCTGTCACCGGCCCTGTCTACTGGGTGTACGGAATTGTGCATGTGCTCTCATCTGAGTAGCCCCAGCACCAGTCCCAGTGGACTGGGAACTGCTCGCTCCTTTGTCTGCCACCACAGGCACTGTGGATGTCTCGTTGGCTACAGCATCGCAGATGACACCGCCTCGTCCCTCGCCTGGTATGGGAGTGGTTGCTACACCTACCACAGCCATATATCGAGCCAATGCGGCAAGCATAGTACACGCCAGCATTTGACTGATGCACCACACAATGACGGACAGCCACCAGGAACGGTCTGATCACCCAGCAGTCACCTGGTCCAAAGTGCGCATGCAGCATGACATGGGCGTTACCTGCTGGGAATTGTATTTTTCTATGTACATACTCAGGCTTTCGAACCCTCAGATGTCAAAGGTATTCCAGTCATGCGATTACTCTCTGTGTTTTCATATTCTTGCTGCCACTCCATGACCCAATAAAACTTCGTCACTTAAGGCTGTGTGTTTCCCTGTGTTCTTAGTTAGACAGAATTGGCTCTTTATGTAAGATAAAACTATGAATTAACCTGGTCTGACCAATGTGAAGGTGTCTCGAGACTGTTGATTCCCGCCGGCCGCGGTGGTCTAGCGGTTCTAGGCGCTTAGTCAGGAACCGCGCGACTGCTACGGTCGCAGGTTCGAATCCTGCCTCGGGCATGGATGTGTGTGATGTCCTTAGGTTAGTTAGGTTTAAGTAGTTCTAAGTTCTAGGGGACTTATGACCACAGATGTTGAGTCCCATAGTGCTCAGAGCCATTTTTGAACTGTTGATTCCTTCTGGGAGGACCAGAAAGAGGAGCCCACAATTTGAGAACCCAGCATAATCTTCAGGCTACCATCCTTTCAAAATGTTTGCAGAGTATATCGGTGAGGCTAAATGGTTGACAGTTGTCAACTGACATTAGGTTTTGCCTGGTTTTAAGATTAGGATGATGACAATAACTGTCCTTTTCAAAGAGGAAACACCTTCCAGCCGAATACAGTTGACGATCTTGAGCAGAAGAGAGTCTGTGAGTCACATTAGGATGTTGGATCATCTGTTTGTGA
Source organism: Schistocerca americana (assembly GCF_021461395.2). Classification (NCBI taxonomy): domain Eukaryota; kingdom Metazoa; phylum Arthropoda; class Insecta; order Orthoptera; family Acrididae; genus Schistocerca; species Schistocerca americana. Next base: position 488,217,401 of record NC_060123.1, read on the forward strand.
ATTGAATTAGGGCTGGGAGCAGTATCCCAAAACAAGTCAAGAGCCTAAAGCAGTTCCCAGTCAAAGGTTCATTATATAATTCAGGGTTTCCAGGAATGAAGGATAGGGGGATGTCTTCAACTTACTTTTTATGCATTTCGTAGGCAACTGGGTAAGAAGAGGGCGAAAAAAACAGTAGGAAAGTGGGTCATGAGGTGTTCAGCAAAAATCAAGGCATCAGTAGAAATATCCCCACACAGGAGGAGACATGAAGCAGTTGTTGATCACCAGCAGACTAGACTAAGGAGCGTAGCTCCCATCTGGGGTGAAGAGGCAATAATTCTGAAGGGCAGTGCTTCCAGCATTTCATTTCACTGCATTTAATTAGGTAGCAAGCCTCTGCATGGAGCCGCTTAAAGGTGACGATGTTGGTCTGTGAGGTTGTCACTTGAGATATTGCACGCCCTTTTATGATCCTGAATAACTGTTGCAGTGTCTTTAGTCCACTGTGGTACCAATTGCTGATGGATGGGACTTGCAAAATGGGGGATAACAGTTTTAGAGGTGCAGGTGATCACACACAGGAGTCTTTGACGATTTCGTTGATGTCATCTGACGGAGAGGTGAAGAAGGTAATGGCAAAGGTATACAACTGTCAACTGGCCCTTTGGAGAGCCCAATGCAATCTATCATCAGTAGGGACGAACAGAATCAATGACCAATGGTTCGGTTGCAAATGACATGGGGTGTTTCTATTTCAGAGGGTTGGAAAACTTTCAAGGCATTGCTAGTTGTTGCACTATGAGCTGCGTTGCTAGTACACAGATGTCTAGGGAGAGGGTTTTCTAAAGAGAGTCCTGTCAGCAGTAAATCCCAGAGGAAGATGCTGCTTCTCTGGCCAGATGTGGGAAGTCAAGGTGCTGCAGGAATTGCAACAGGTGAGAGTGCCTATTTCATATATGGGCTAATTTACTTGTTGGCTACCAGAGGTCAACTTTGAGGGAACAAAGGGAGTAAGTACTCGAGGTAGTGCCAACGACCCACACACAATACCAGCGGGATGGGATGAAAGCAACTGTGCTTTTTTCCAAGTGTCAAAATATTAGAGGCAATCAGAGACCTTAAGTTCCTGTATTTTATGTTCCTTAATTAGGGTAGCACACTTTGGGGCCAGGAAAGATGATTATCTTCACAGTTTACACAGAAAGGTGGTTGCTCACATGATGAGTTTTCATGAAGTGACCAAAGTCTCCACAAATTTGATTGTCCATGTACCAGGAAGATGTATGCCTGAAGTGTTGACATTTAAGGTTTCACATCAAGGTTGGGTAATACATGTTACTGCCCAGGAAACTGATGTCCCCAAATGGACAGGATCCTACTCATCATCACAAGCAAGGGGCTAACAATTCAGGCATCAATAATACATTCCCTGTATTGCCAGCAGCAGGCTACCGCCATGGGTAACTGACGACCTGCACCCTCCCCCTTCAACACGGACTGGCTACCACATTGGGTATTGGACAACATTCCTTGCACAGCATGGCTCGCACTTCTTTAAAAATTCTTGAAAGGCAGAGGTCAAACCCAGATGTGGGAACCTAATGAGTTAACCAAATAGGTGGTGTAAAATAAATATGCAAAAGGCATAAATGAAGCCCTATGAGCAAGCTAGGTTGCCAGCAGGGAATCTGTCCTAAAGACCAGTCACAGGAAAGATATAGGCAGAAAGTAAGCCTGAAGCACGGGAAAGAAAGATGTACTGCAATGGCTTGGGACCCCACACTTGGCACACACATACTCACAAAAGGGATGTGAGCCTCCTGGAGCAACACTAGTTGTGATGACCTTGCATGTGAGATGAGGCAATCAGTGAAAATGAAGTTAGTAAGTAATTGCACAAAAATAAGATTTGCAAAATAAGACAAAAGGGCCTGAAAGCTTAGAAATGCCCCTAAGGAAAGAAAGAAAGAAAGAAAGAAAAAGTAGTTTGTGGTAACAAAACAGATATGACATGCATGAATGCATTATTAGCCACAAGACACAATAATAAAAATGTGCTTTAAAAATACGAGAGGGAGCTCTTATGATGGCTGCCACTCACTTATGGAGTTTCTGAAGTTTGTAGTTACACTGTGATTTTATGGTGCAATATTATGGTGTTATTTCAATGTACTAACAATCTGTTAAGGCAATATGAACTGCACCAAGATTAAAGTGATATTAAAAACAGTGTAAAAAAATACAACATGGCACAAAACAAAATGGGGATTGAAGCTTGACTATCACAGCAGTCTTAAGATAAACAAAAGGAGATGTGTGCGCTAAAAATCCAACAAGGACCTTTGCAGATGAGAAATAAGTTACAGATTAACTTATCTGACACCAGTTTGCTTGGTTAGTATTTAAGAATTTTGTATACCTTCCCAGATAAGCACCAGTGGGCTCAAGTAAACTCATGTAACACAAACAATGTGACTGGTTGTGGTAGTGTGTGGATATTATAACATGGCAGTTAGCCATGGCTACAAACAAACAAAAATTAGACCGCTCAAGTGGAGAAGAGCAGTGCAGGGAAACAAATTCCACCCCCACCCCTCCTCCCCTCAAAGGGCTGGCAGCCTACATTCATGCTCTGTGCTTCCACAAAAGCACATGGTCATAATGATTGCTGATTCATTCTGGTGCTGCAATAATTGTGCTTGAAACTTGTAGTGGACCAGGATTATTCTCTCCACTCATTTAAAAATAAGAAAATTAGCAATGCACAACACAAAGCAAAATGGAATACACAAACCACTTGGTAACAGCTACAGTGTAATGGTTTGCTAAGGCTGGCAGTTATAAGTTCAGGCCCAACCTCTACCAGTGTTCTTATGACATAGTCATGCATAACTAATACCACAAATAGGGCAAATGATGATGCTCTTGTTGTGTGATCATTAGTACCACACCTGGAGTATACAATGAAAGAAATATGATAAGAATGTTTATGTCTATTATATTTCAAACAGGCGGTAAACGATCACTATCTTTTTAGATCTATACCTCAATTTCCCATCCAGTGATGCTTTACACTGAATAATTATAGCATCTACGATTTCTATGCTCTGTTTTTTTTTTTTTTTTTCCTTCTTTCAAATTTACCACACAAATTTGTTGCATTGCACATGACTATTTTCTGTCATTGGCAAAGCTCTCTTGTGGAAACTGTAATACAATTTACATTGGTAAATTACACACACATGGGATTTACCTTGTTCTGTCATACTCCAACAGACGGTTTCTCTGTTGTATAGCATTTTCCAATCCCTGGGGCTTCTGTTCCAGGAGCTTCTTGTACAAATAATCAGACTGTTTCGAACCTGCATTTAGCACTTGCTGCTGCTCTTGTGTGCAAACCTATACAAAATTTTGAATTCAAAGTGCATGAGACAGTAACCAAAAGATATAACACTACACAATAATATTCTTGCTGAAAACTAAAAATATTCAAAGACAGAATGATTTGTCAATACTTAACTTCAAACGGGGAAAATCTAAGTACTGCTGCTATTCACGTACAAGAAACTGCCCTAGCTTTCAATATTATTAGTTTCTACCTTGGGGAGGAAAGAGGGAGTTGTTGGGGAAGGTTAGAAAAGAGGGGGATGTCACTCAGATGCCAGTGTGAGGGGGACCCACATGTTGGATGGCGAAAGTAAGACAAAGATGAAGGAGAGAGAGTAAGTGGTCAAAAATACTACAATAGTAAGCACTGTGCCAATTTCAGTCCAGAGATGGCAGAAGAGCAGAGTGAGGAGTAAAGATGGATTAAGCAGAAGAAAAATGAAGTGAACAATCCAATTAAGAACTATCAGGAAAAGAGAAAGAGAGACGGGGGAGGGAGATGAGAATTTAAAAAGCAATAAAATATATAAAACATAATAAAAAATAACAATACTGAACACAGAGATGGAGGATTGTATGTTAACAGACGTTAAATCCAGCAGGTGTTGAAATGCGAGGATATGTTAGAGGGTGGGATACCATCTCCATAGACTGGAGAAAGAAGTCTCAGGTAGGCGGATTGATATAGCTTGTGTGGCATAGCAGGTACTCAGGTCCCTTGAATGATACGTGGCAACTGGGTTCTGGGTGTCCCCGTGGCAGTCAGTAGTTCTATATCCATTCATGCACTTAGTTTAGTATTGGTTGTTATTTATACAGGTGTAAATTAATTCCTTTTACAGACTTTGAGGACTTGTAGTGGGGACCAAGCCAGTCAAGTTTAGCATTGGAACACATAACCCGAAACATACCATTTACCACTAAATGCAAAATACCACAACACACATTGCTCTCTGACTAATGCTGCTTGTCGTCTGGGTCCATTTACAAATAGGGTTTGAGTGAAGACCACCGACATCAGTACGGATACAGTACTTCCTTACTGTGTTCCAGTACACAAGATCACCAATCCCTAGTCCTCCAGCATCTGCTACAGCCATAACCCATGCCAGTAGGTCTTCCTCGGATGTCACAGGGGCCTTGTAAATCAAGGATTTCATGTGACCCCCCAGGTAGTAGTCTACTGGATTAAAGTCAGAAGAATATGCAGGCCAAGCAATCTGGCCACCACGATCTATCCACTGTTGCCCAAATCACCAATCCAGACAATCTCTGTCCACTTGTGGAAAATGAGGTGGTGTGTCATCATGCAGGAACCACATTTTGAAGCACATGCAATGGAACATCTTCCAAGAGCCCATGCAGCATGATGTCAAGGAATCGCAAGTACACGGCACCCACGATATGTGGGGGAAGAAGGTACGGCCCAATCACATGCCAATCCAGAAACCCTGCCAAATGTTTTGACCAAATCGTTCCTGAAACCCACAGGGACGTGAAGCACATGAGTTTTCATTAGCCTACAAATGACTGTTGTGGGAATTGAAAACACTTTCCTAAATTAACTTGGTTTCATCCATGAAAAGGATCCACTATGTGAAGTTGGGTTCATCCACAGAATGGTGCAAGAACCACCTGCAGAAGTACACTCTTGACGCAAAATCCTGTGGCTGCATTGCATGTACCTTCTGGGGGTAGTACAATGGTAGCTGCGGTTTGTGAACATGACAGATGGTTTGGTGATCCATATGCAAAGTACATGCTATGTCTCTGATACTCATCACCGTGTCCCCTTCCACTGCATGGAACACAGTCTCTTCAAACTCTGATGTGTTGCATCACTGTGGAGGACCACAGTCAGCCCTGTTGGTGATGAATGTACATGTCTCTGAGTCCCACTGGTACACTGTAGCAAAGATAGGGTGTAAAAGTTTCTGGTGGTGTACAAAACACTCCACTTACAACTGATGAGCAGTCCCTCCCCCTCCCCCCTCCCAATCGCACAGAGCTTCACCGTATAGAGTAACATCATGTCAGCCTATTCTGCAAATGTGTAGATCACAATGATTAACAGCAACACACTAAAAATAAAATGCACATGCAGCCTGCATTCTGTACTGTGGTGAATGATTACTATTACAAGTAGTACAGTATGAACAAATACCACATGCACAACAGAAGGTACAACCCTCTCTGGGCATATCACAAACTTAACTAAATGGCATGTAAATAAACCTGTAGTAGGCACAGGATGAAGGTGATCAGTGAATGAAGTTTTGAATATTTATCATACAACATATGGAAATAACTGCATGCTATTATTTGCAAAAAAACTTGTTTATGATATGACGATTATTATGACCATATAGTTAGCCTTGTGCAAGGATGTGAAAGAGTGCATCGTGCACTGTCCTTCAGATATAAAACACAATAACTCAGAAACAAAATGAGATCATTCTGTTCTCAATTTTAAATAAAATTTCAATATTTTATCTACAGTTCATCACTGCAGTGTATGTGCTAAAGTCAACCATACACAATGTTTACTCAATGCGCTTTTACCTCTGCAAACTCTTTAAAATTTTGAGCAGTGTTTCACTTAATTTGATGCAGCGCCGAATATATGATGTATAATGAAAAGAAATATAAACGACAGAAGCGACCGACGGCACACAACATCTTCACACGACAAAACATAGCCACAGGTATAGCTATGGAAGTGTCATAGGTGAGCAACGTCCATGACGCTATCTATCCTCTGCTACTAATTGCTGTGTTTGAATTCAAACATGTTTGAATCTTTGAATCTTGTCGCTGCATCACATATGATAGTGAAAGTAACAGCTATGGGTCTTTTCGGCAGAGCACTGGAGTGGACATGTTGGCTGCTACAAAATACTTATCACTCAATTTTAAAGAGAACTATTTGGCGAAAAAATTTGATTCTTCCACATTTTACAGCTTGATACCTTGGGTTGCATCGTGTTGATTTTGTGTATAGTTCATTTTAGGCCATATATTATTGAGCACGAAATATAGCCAACATATTGAAATTGTATTTAAAGTTGAGAGCGAAATGATATCTCTTTTCATTCTCAAGATATCGGTTGTCATAACAGCGGACAAGTCACTTGTGGTGCTCCCGCATCCTTCCTGCACATGGGAATCAAGTGATCATAAAAATCATTTTATTTCATAAGCAGTTCAAGACATCGAAAGGAAGTTTTTTGGAAGGGAGAGTACGCTAACAAGGGCATATTTTTTCGTATGAGTAACACTCAATATGTTCTTGTCAAATGTTTTGATTGAAAACAAGATGCTCTACAGATTACACAATGTCTGAATTTTCATAGCCAAACAAAGAGTTGGAAATGGGCAAATGGAATATCAAAGTGACCAGCATATTTAAGTGCTTGAAAGTAATCAGCTTACTTAAGAAAAACTTAATTACTGATTTGAGGAAAAACTGAAATATTTCATAAACTACTGCTGCTAGCTATGAGAATGAAGTGTCAAAAAATTCTTATGTTCAACCCCTCGTTATCTTACACATAAAAGATACATTGATGTGACAGTTAACTGTTAAAAAGGCTTCCTTCAAATCAAGTACTAAATTTTGGCAAGAACTGAAGGCACTAAGAAAACAAATGAATGAGGTGTCAATAAGCTCATGCTTTAAAAAAAAAAAAAATCTTCACTTTCTTCTTAAACATTTTGTATGCATTACATATGCAGACTATATTATTTAGATTAATTGAAATGTTTGGTTAACACTGATTGCTGATGTATTACATTCCCAACAATCAAATATCAGTGAAATTTCATTGTTGTTCATTTGTTTTACTATAAGGATTTTTTTTCCGTAACTAAAAGAAAATGGGTGTTTTCCTTACCTGATACATTTCACTTTATTGACGTAAGACTTCATCTATGGTCTGCGATTAAAGGCGTTTTTAAGATTGAAAAACAGTTCATTAGCAATTTGTTGGTTTTTACTTATGATAATTTCTGCTTGCTTTTTCACCTACACTGGGAAATGATCTGCTAGCATGTCTTCGGTTCCTTTCTTCGTTAGACACTGATTCTTGCTGTCTAATTTTTCGCTGCTTTGCAGAACTATGCATTTTGTTACGTTTTAGGCACCACACAGCACTGATGATGCTTTACTTCAATAAAGTGAAATGTGTGTGGTGAGAAAAACCATGCACTTTCTTGTAGTTGTAACGATGGAAGAAAAATACCCCCAGGAATTGTAAGGCAGCTACGGACAATATGGCCGCACAAAGGAAGAATCTAATGTTTTATTACCAATTTAATGTGTGTGATATACTGGGATAGGTGTGTCCGCACTTGAAGATCAAGTACTTTGGAAAAACCTTGAAAATGTACTTCAAGGTGCAGTGTAAACAGTATAGGCAAAACTTTTAACATACAGAATTGGTGACAGGACTGTGGCCAAGGCCGAACCCAATACCGAACAATGGTCCTGATTAGTAGCCGAAGACACTACCATTACACCACATAGCCCTTGTACAAAACTGCACTCATTATTAGTACCTGAAGACACCACCATTACACCACAGAGACCTCTTACAGAATTGCACTCATTCTTCCCTATTTACAACAGTCGGTCATTCTTCCACCTTACAAAACTGCACTCATGATTAGTAGCCGAAGATGCTAGCTAAACCACGGAGACCTCTTATGGAACAGCACTCATTCTTCCTTATTTAAGATATTTGGTCATTCTTCCGCGCTCTCTGGCTGTTGAAACTTCTTGGTCATCTAAGAAATAATTGTCTTTAATTTATTGATGAGATAGTCGAACGTCTCTCTATTCATCCACACATATTCGAAGAATTTGTATGGTGATCTTAATAATTGATGATATAATTTACGAAATTCCCCATGAAGATTCCTCCCTTCAGACATTTCACGCATGGTGCTCCTTTGTCACCTTATTTTCCTAAGTAAAGCTAATTTTGTTGCCTTACTCTCGAACTACAGTATTCTACTGTTTAGAGGCACTGTTTTATAGAAAAAAACAGTCAATTCTAATAGCCGTCTTGTAGCGGAAGATAATTCCTTGCACACAGGACACCAGAGTGTATCGCCCGAAGCTGCTGCTTCTTGCTGGAGTGTCGCATATCCAGAGGTCACTCACTCTTGGTTGCTTCGGATGCTTACGTATGATGTGGCCTGCCGATGTGCAAAAATTAAATTTTTTGACCTAATAGTTTTCAAAATATTGGATGATAAGTATTTCATATTGACCAGAACACCATCTCCCAGCACAGGCACCAGCGTTTGGCAAGCAATACAGCTTTAACAAAAGCCGCCTCAGCGCAGAATGCAAAGCACACATCTGTAGGAGTGAAAGGGTTAACCATATTTATCCCCATTACAAGTCCTCAATGTCTGTCAGGGAATTTAGTTACATCCGGTAACAAAACAATGTGCAGTGAACTTGTGTTGGTTGGTGAATAACAGTTTGGTCTTCATTTGATAAAATGTAATTCGCCAAAGATGTTGCTAGATTAAATGGTAGTGGGTGAGTGCAGGGGCAGGTTTTACTTTGGAAACGACTGGAGGGGTAGGAACCTTGGGGTATAGGGAAAGTCATCTGGAAAAATCATAAGGTTTGACAAGAATGTTGAGAGATTAGGATGGTGAAGGAAGGTGGGAATGGGTGGTGTGGGGAGGATGTCGGAGAGAGATGATCTCATTTCAGGAACTGACTTAAGGAGGACACAGCACTGGCAAATTAATGAGTTGAGGCATTCAACACAAGGGTGCACTGGGTCATAACTTTATAGTTTTCTTGAGTGAATCTTTCTTCTGATGCAACATTCTTGTTGATAGTGTTTAAATGTTGTATCTATCAGAAACCAAGTAAACACAGTTAACAAAATTATGCAAAATGTATTCCTACGGCAAGATTTTGTTAAGCTCAATTAAGTAGCAATGGAAGTCTTTCAGTTGTGCTGCCAATGATATTTCTAGACATTTAATAATCACATATATACACTAATCTAAAAACTAGTCGTAATAACAAAGTTTACACTTGAACAAGGTGTATTTGTGACAACTGGTATTGTCAGAAATGTGGAATCAACTGCAAACAATTTGATGAAAGTGTGGAGTACAATGAAACATTTTCTGTGTACAGGACAGGGAAAAAGACAGCTAATGTTTGTGTTATTTAAATAATTTTACTCACAATTAAAATTTCACATACATGAATCTACGACAACACTCTGTTCCTATAGTTAACTGAGAGCAAAGACTTGACAAGAGATACCACAAGGTTATCATTGCTCTGCCATCACTGACTGCAAAGTAGCATAGTTGAGTGAAAATGTACATACAATTACAGGCACCTACCTCAACATTTCTAGGTTAGAAAGATACGAAACAGAACCTACTCAACATAGAGAAACTACTGAGGAAGAGGCTGCCTGCATGAATAAGCAACACCCACAGACAGTGTAACAGTCCTTATTCTCCTCTTTTCAACAAACGTTTTATGTTTTCCAGAAAAATCATGTCCCAAGTTATTCATATTCAAATTTTCGGGTTCCAGAATGTTCCAATACTAAAATATACTTCTTTCAAAAATTCACTACCAGATTTTTGTAGCCCACATTTTTCTGATTCCAAAAATGCCTACTTTCACTAGAATAATGAGTTAGGTTGTAAATTATTCAACTAGGAAAACCTAACTTTCTCAAAACTTTATGATCAGCTTTGGAAATCCTAACACACATAGAAACCAGACTCATAAAATAGTACCTCTAACTCTGCCTTTTTTAGTTATACAGCTCACAGTTAAACTTGCTCTTTTGCCTATTGCATCTTTATATTTTTTTAATTTTCCTGATTTTTACGTTATTATTCAACATGTAATAGGGCTATATTCAAACATTTTATAATTTCTGATATTACGGTTGTCTACAAATAGGCCTGGCACATGTCTCTACAATCAGTCATTAGTTTGAATTCAACATCAATAGTATGCAACTACTGTATTATCAGTTAGTCAGTGATTAGGTATCAAAACATCAATAACATGTAATGAGTTGTTGTCATTAGAGAACTGTGTAATATCATGTTAATGAATGTAGTTTACAAGCCTTAACTCTTGCTTGTAAAAAAGCTGATCATCAGACAAGGATCACTGATTATAAATAAAAATCAAGAGTTCAAACATGAAGTACTGTAGTATGGTGTACATTATTTGACATATATTCATTATATCCTTCAACAGCAGGAAGACAACCATCACTGAACAACTATGAAGTTACCGAATGCTGAATACCAGCTGAGCAAACATACAACCCTATACAGGTTAACACATCATCTCTCAAATCTATTGTAATAACACAATCATACAACCAAATTTTATACAGTGAGAGGTTAACTGTTTACAATCAAATCTGATTTCTCTCTTCAATGAGATGTCATAACATATTAATTCTAATAAGAATGGATTTGAATTGTTCCTTCTGTCATCAATATCTCAAAACTTTGCATATCTTAGTTCCCATTACCCAGCTGAGATTTAGGTATTCTAATCATGGAAAAAGAAATTGTGTCAAATTAACACCTTATAGTTAGTCAATCACCGTCTCCACAACTGGAATGTGATTTTTTTCAAGAGCAGTCAACTGGCAACTAAAGAACTGTCCACAGAAGAATGTCTGCCTTTGAATGGAAGGAAGAAAGATTTATGTTTACAGTGTCATAACTTGCAAGGTCAGTGGAAACAGAGAACAAGTTGAAATTGGATAGGGTGGATTGGGAAATAAACTGTTTCCGGTTTTCAAGGAAACCATCTAACATCCCTGAAGCAATTCAGGAAAACCACATAAAACTTAAATCTGAGCAGCTGACAGAAGACTGAACCCTGGTGGTTATCCCAAATGTGAGTCCAGTGACTTAACAACTTTGTCATCCCATTCAGCATATTTGCAAGATCGTGAAGATGATCAAAACCATCCAGTCAAGGAATGCCTTACTTGAAACCTAATCTGCATAATAAGTAATTTTATTTGATGTAATCTTATGTAACAAAAATATTAGTTGCCGAAATAATGATGAACAACAATAGCACTAATAACAACAGTATTGTTAATTTGATCCATGCCAATAATTTCTCACCAAGTTTTTGCAAACAAAGCAAGGTCCAGAGCCTTCTTGTTCACAAACTATTCTGCCACAATGCAGACAGTTGTTAATAAGCCCATGTTTGCTAGCTTGGCAGTCACAGCGATGTCGACCTTAAAGACAAAAAATAGCAAGAGTTATAAAAATACAAAAAAGTGTAAGCATGTATAGTTAACTACATTGAATATTTCACATAATCTATACTGGGAAGTAACAAACGTTATAATTAAGCCATAGTAATGCCAGTAAATAGTTGGAAAAAAAGGACCATATCCACAAAAAACAAAACTGGTTGACAAAACTTATAAACAGTGCAAAGAAATTAGGGTTGACGGCTTCAAAAATTCAAAGTGGAACTGTGTTTGATGTTAGCATGATCTGTACAGCAACTTTACATTCAAAGAGTGTAATCCTAAAAATGCCTCACTTATATTGATATGAATTCATAGTTTAAATAATGACAATATTACGAATGATTGCTACTCACCACAGAGAGATGTTGAGTTCCCACTGTTTCGTAGTTTAAATAAATATTTAAACAGACAACTGAGGAAGTTAGTACTTAAATAAACTAAAGGTGAAAAAAAGACTCCATTGTAATCATGTTGCATAATTTCAAAGCAAATTCTGAAGCTTTCAACAGCTGTCATCACCATGACCTTCAAAAGTGCAACTACTGACTGCAAGGGTTTGCACAGTGTTCTCATTATATAGATGACTTGAGTGACACATGAAACATGCACAGTACAGGAAGTTGGACAGCTTGTAGCAGATTTGGTTCGCCACATGTCTGCATTAAATCAGGTGGCACAAGGGGCTGGCACCACATTTGAATTACCACCTGTGTTTGTCTTTGCTCGTAGATCAAGTCCTATCACCATACCCTACTAACTATGTCCCCCTGATCTTGCTCATCTCTTTCATGAGGAAATTCAAATATGAAGATATGTTCCCTAAACCTTAATCTTTTCAAGCTGTATTTTGAGCCTATTCTCTAGGAATACGATGAGTATTATGAGAGGATGAATAGAACAGCAATAGGTACTGAACTACTGGCAGCTGCCATAAACTTCTTCCTGGAGAGTTCTGAAAAATAATCTTTCAAATTTTCAACTGTCTTATTTCATCCAGTACATCTATAACACATTTTTATATGGCCTCATGGAGACGGTGCATTGCAACAATGTGCGGATCACATGAATGATGCTCGTCCCAACATTATACTGGGTGTCCCACTCAAACCTCCCTGATTTCAAGAACCCAGGAGAGAAAAACCATAGTAGATAAGGCAGTCAAAAATGCACCACATTGTAGAGCATCTCAAAGAATTTATATTCCCACATCAGAAATGCCAAGTATCGTCGCCAGTGTGCAGCATGGTTGCATGAAAGGAAAATGGCGACTCAACAGCAGTGTGCGCAAGCAGTAAGGTGGTTTGCAGAAACAAAATCGCCGATTACTGTGCAAAGAAATTATCGTCTTATGTATGAGTGTGATCCACCTGATGTAAAAACAATTAAGGAATGGTATAGGAAGTTTCTGGCACAGGAAGTGTTCTGAAACATTCTGGTAGTGCACATTACGGAGTTTCAGAAGAGACAGTGGAGGATATCAGACAAACGTTTCTCAGAAGCCCACGTAAGTCAATTCGTCAAGCACCTAGGCAACTTGTGTACCTTGATCAACATTGCATCGTGTAGTTCACCAGCGTCTTTGTATGTGTGCTTACAAAGTGCAAATCCTGCAACATCTGACGCCAAACAACAAATCACGCCGACAACAATTTGCTGCGGATATGCTGCAGCGTATTGAAATGGATGCCAGCTTCCCGGAAAGATGTTTATTCTCAGATGAGGCAACCTTCCATCTATCAGGAAGGGTTAATAGGCATAATGTTTGGATTTGGGGTTCACAAAATCTGCACATTGTCATTGAAAATGTTCATGATAGCTCTAAACTAAATGTCTGGTGCAGGCTGATGCATGACAGGATTGTTGGACCGTTCTTCTTTGCAGAACAAACAGTGAATGGGTCAGTGTATCAGGACATGTTGGAACAGTTTGTGTACCCTCAGATACGAGATTTGCAACCCAATATCATTTTTCAACAAGATGGAGTTCCGCCGCATTGGTCAATGGCTGTTCGCAAGTTCCTGGATAGGAAGTTTCCCAATTGTTGGATCAGACACGGAGGACCCATTGCCTGGCCACCACGTTTACCCGACATTATGCCGCCTGATTTCTTCATGTGGGGATTCATGAAGGGCCACGTGTATGTGACCAAAGTGGACGATATTCCTACGTTGTGACATCATACTGCTAATGCGATTGCAACAATAACAGAGGAAATGTTACAAAGAACTTGGCCAGAAATTAAATATAGAGTTGATATTATTTGTGCTACAAATGGTTCACATGTAGAGGTCTATTGATGATAAATAAATAAATTCTTTCAGATGCTCTACAATGTGGTGCATTTTTCATTGTCGTATGTACTGTGGGTCTTTTTTTCCTGGGTCTTTGAAATCAGGGAGGTTTGAATGGGACACCCTGTATTTACTGGAGAGAATGAGAGAATAGGCAACTACCCTTTTTGGATATGTAGAGCAAAAGGGCGAAGGCTAGCTTCGTCATTCAGTGTACAGAGAACCAAACACCACCACCTCATACCTGAATGCAAATAAGTTTTCATTATCCCTTGCACAAAAAGTTTATAGTCAATGTGTTGGTATACGCAGCTAAGATGATTTCTGATGAGGACCATCTACAGTTTAACATTCGCGATTTATACTGAATGAAAATGATTACCGTATTTACTCGAATCGAAGCTGCACTTTTTTCTGGTTTTTGTAATCCAAAAAACCGCCTGCAGCTTAGAATCGAGTGCAAAGAAAGTGGATGTTCTGAAAAATATTAGTTGGTGCCGACACAACTAACTTCTGCCGTCGAATATATGTAGCGCTACACAGGCACGCTTTACAGGAACAAAGATAAATACTGGCACTAAAACCTTCGTGTCAGTAAAATAAATTTAAAAAAAAGTAAAAAACGAGCTTTTTTCTCCGCCTCAAGTATGAATGTAGCAGCCTTTCAAGAATTCATAGCAACAAAATAAATTTCTTTACACAAAAATACCAACAATGCACAAGGATTAGGATTGTCGCACGAGTTGATACACTGGGGCTCATTAAGATTTCAGGTAGCGGCACCTATTGCTTCTTGGAATTTTGTGAAATGCTTGTTGATGTTAGTGAACCATAATGAAGCGCTTACATCATAGTGCCAAATTCAAGAGGGGAGTTATTTCTTTTGCGGAACAAAGTTCTAATCGTGCTCAGGTCTGTGATACGGAATTGACGAGAGCAATGTCAGGCGATGGTGACTGCAGAGAGACAAATTATTTGAACGTTCAAGTAGCAGGAAAGCATTTAGTGGGCCAAAGTGTGGCCACCATCGTGTGCTAGAAGTGATTTTAAATGAATTTGTTAAGGAACAGCATCCGAAATTCCTGCCTGTGAATGCAGAAATTTTAAAAATTAAGGCACATGAAATTGCTAGAGAGCAAAAAATCGAAAATTTTAAAGCTAGTCGCAGCTGGCTTGGTCTGTTTATGGAGCACTGGAGTTTTCACATCGGAAATGAACTTCAGTTCCACAAAAGCTGCCGAAAAATTATGAAGAAAAACTTGTGGAATTTCGGCGCTTCATAATTAGGTGGCACACAAAAAAGCAATACCTTCTTGGTCAGATGGGAAATGCTGACCATACTCCCATATATTTTGACAAGCCGTCAAATTATACGGTTGATGCCAAAGGAAAGAAAGACATAAGTGTTCTTACATCAGGGGATGAAAAACATTGGATGTCCGTCATGTTTGCTTGCACAGTAGATGGACATAAATTAACCCCATTCATAGTTTTCAAGTAAAAGACTTTACTGAAACCAGAAGTGTTTCCAAAAACTGTAATTGTACGAGCAAATGAAACTGGGTGGTTTTCGGAGGACATGATGCTGGAACGGATTAGGCATGTGTGGAATCGTCGTCCAGATGCAATGCTTGGTTTACACAAGTCTGTTGATATTAGACGCATACGCAGGCCATACAACACCTGCAGTAAAATGAAAATTAGAGGAAAGCAATACGGACTTGGCAGTAATTCCAGGCGGGATGACGTCAATTCTGCAACCACTTGACATCTGTTTGAACAAACCATTTAAGGACAAGCTTAAACCCATGTCCACAGACTGGCTTTCGAAAAGCGACAGACAACTGACTCCAACAAGACGTGTAAAACGCGCAAGTTTGTCGCAAGTGTGCCAATGGATTTATGATGCATGGAAGTGTGTTCCAAATCAGACTGTGCAACAAGCATTTAAAAAATGTTCGGTATCCAATGCACAAGATGGCATGGGGGACGATGCTCTGTATGAAGAAATGAGCAACAAAGAATCAAGTGATACTGATTCAGAATCATGACTGATATTTTAAACATTTCGTATAAGATGTATTACAAACCTAATAAAGTTTTGTTTTAAATTTCAGCCTTTAATCTCTAAATTATTTTCATTCTTATTTTATAAGTGTTGCTACTTTGCATTGCACAGGATAGAAAAGTGTGGAGAGCTGCATCAAACCAGTCTATGGACTGAAAACAACAACAACAACAACAACACATTCTGCATTTGAAGTCATCACTAAAAATCTACTAAGAAAATCTGACTGGCAAGACTGTTTGGGATGTATGTCAATGGGCAACTCTACGTTCTGAACTTCTTCCTACCTGTGACAAGAGATGGTTGCTAATAGGAACTTTTATGAATCGTGAATCACATGCAGTATTCTCTTCACCAAAAGAATAATACGAATGTAAACATTATGCCATGTATTCTTTCGTGTTTGCTGCTATCTCATTTAAATCCTGTCTGCCTAACAAAATATGAAACTCGACTGAGACAGCAGCAAATGGGGAAGAATATACAAATCATGTCACATTTATATTCATATTATTTTTATGCTAAATAGTGATACAGTCAGAAATGAAGCACGGCAACTGACTAGATTTTTAAATCTAAGATGACTCTAATTTCTGTGCAGAATGTAATGTACTAAAGAGGCGTCTGCAAAGATTTTCAAACGGAGAAAAATTTTCGCTAAACTCCCGTTCAGAACATCTTCTATCATACGCAGTCTATTATTTTGTTCTTGTTGATCATTATCAAAGAAAGCGGCAGTGTAAGTAACAACAAATAGTCTCTTGCCATTGTTTCGCTAATGAGACAATTCCTCTCTTTTTTTTATTGTAAGCTGCGGTAGCGCACACAAAAGCAAGCCATACAGCGAACATCAACGGTCGTAAACACTCATTATCAGAATGCGACAAACAATGCATGACACAGTACAATAATGCATTTTCAGCTTAGAGTGGCGTAAACACCTATAACAAAGACAACGACACTTATCAGATCAAAGCAAAATAAGCAACACATTCAAACCAGACGAAGCCCGTGAAAAAGGAAGGCTACCCATATAAATATATAAATACGGAAGGAGCACCTGACACATAGCAATGGCTGCCTGGTAAAGCTTAACTGCTAAGCTTACGACTCAAACCAAACTACTGTAGCTGTATCTTCATCCATTCGACCTAAGTTGTGTCTCAAGTTACAATGGACCAACTTTGTTTCGATTTGGAGGTGCGGTCTAAAACTTTCCTCCCCCCTTGAATGTCAAATCTCAAATTTCAGGTGCGGCTTAGACTCGGGAAATTTTTTTTCCCTTGATTTTGAGTCTCATTTTTCAAGTGTGGCTTAGATTCGAGTGCAGCTTAGATTCGAGTAAATACGGCACAGCTTGCATGTTGTAGAGGCTTTCAGGTGCCACCGACAAAGGACTTTTGTAATTCGCAGAAGAGGCCAAGTTAACAGCATTTCTTGTGTACTGTGAAGTAATGACCAGCAAAATAGGACACTTGCTCCTGAGATATGAATTGATACAATTGTTCTGGTCCACCTTCAGCATCTTGGATCTGTTATGCCTCATTAAAGACAATGTATGTCTTGAGTGTTTATGTGTGTGGCAGCTCTTGTGAATTTAGTAGCATCTACATAGGTCAAACAATCCCTAGGTCATCAAGCACTGTGCTGAGCAAATGTGTCACATAAAACAAAGAGTATTGGAAAGGAAAAGTTGGATGAACATTGCCTTTAAAATAGCCATACAGTACAGTTTGAAAAGACAAGGGTATTGGGATTCTAGGAGTACATACTTCAGTAGGGCATGGTTGTGGGACTTGGACACTGACCGAAAACTAAGACAGATGTTTGACACTTAAACAGTGGCAGGAACAGCAATTTCAAGCATACCTCTTATTGCTACCTCACACTATTCTGTCCAAAGCAGACCTGAGCTGGGAGAAGTTGCCCAGCGCATCATCCAAAATGAGACCTTTCAGCTTTCCTGTCTCAGATGCTGCTACTTTGCCTACACAAGCAGAACACAATACCAACACCGACAGTCAATAGTTTCACTTCTGGTATTCTATAGATCAGGGCATGGAATGACTGGTCTCTTAATAATGAGGACTAAAAAAGAGAAATGGGTAAGTTGATGTTAAATATAGTGGGAATTAGTAAAGAGAGGTGGCAGAAAACTGGATTTCTTGTCAGGTAAGTATAGAATTATCAACTCAAAATCAAATGCGGTAGTCACAGAAACAAAATTAATAATGAATATCAAAGATATGCAAGTAAACTATTATGAACAGCATAGTGAATACATTATCGTAGCGCCGGCCGGAGTGGCCGAGCAGTTCTAGATGCTACAGTCTGGAACCGCGCGACCGCTACCGTCGATGGTTCGAATCCTGCCTCGGATTGGATGTGTGTGACATCCTTAGGTTAGTTAGGTTTAAGTAATTCTAAGTTCTAGGGGACTGATGACCTCGGCAGTTAAGTCCCATAGTGCTCAGAGCCATTTGAACCATTATCGTAGCCAAGAAAAACACAAAGCCAAGACTCATCAAAGTAGTACAAGCATATGTGTCTGTTAGCTCTGCAAGTGATGAAGTGATTGAACAACTGTATGATGATATAAAATAAATTATTCTAATAGTTAAGAGAGGTGAAAATTTAATTGCGACAGGGGACTGGGATTTGAAAATACTTAAAGAAATAATGGAAAAAACAGTAGGATGTCATAAGACTAGGGGAAAGGAATGAAATGAGAAGCAAACTGGTAAAATTTTGCTCAGAGCAAAATTTAATTACTGCGGACATTCAGTTCAATCACGAAAGAAGATCTTACATGTGGAACAGACCCAGGGACAGTGGCAGCTGCTGTGTAAGAGCACATGAACAACCTAACTTTTGACACCTTGCAGATTTATTGATTATTTCTCTTTTTAAATGTTGTTAAACGTAACATAGATGCTGCAATCTGAAAGACATGGCACTTAAATCTATTGTGCTACTACTCCTCTAGACACCATGAAACTTGGCATCAGAGTCGTGGGCATACCAACAGTTGTGCACATTTTGAGGAGCTTCTGCGCATGCGCAACTCGCATGATGTAGTTGCCTTATAGCCAAATACATATGGATTTCATAAACAAAGTGCATGGGTCGTGATGTGCACAGTCACTCAACTAGAAGTTTATGTCAGTGCCACCAGGTGGTAGCACACTCTGGCAGACTTTTATCCCCGTTCCCTTGGCATAAATCCTGCTAGACGATAGCACACTCCTAAGGTATGTTAATTCACTCACTATATACTCCAGTAAACTTACATCAGACTTCATTAGATGCTAAAGTTGTATTGACAGTAAACCTATTTTGTGGGTTTTCTGAATGAGTTACAGTATTTTAAGTTATGAACTTTATCATACAGCCTAATGCACATCACCGTCCAGTGTAGCATTTTGGGGTTATGTAACAACTTTGGAGTGAAATATTCCCCTAACTCTTTGTACTGCCCCGTTTTAAAGAAGGAAAGAAAGATACAGGAGTAAAAAGCCACTGACTGTCTTTTGTATTTTGAAGCAAAGAAAAAATATGAATGCCTTGGCCTAGTTGAAATGAATGCAAACCGTGCATCCACATCTCCCCCAGTGGTGGGCCATGGTGGGCACTTAAAAACATTTGATCATGCATGATGCCCCCCCCCCCCCCCTTTTCCCCTTTCTCAGGGCCTACACTCAGGAGAATACTACCTAATAACCAGGTTCAACCAGTGGTTGATGAAGGGAAGGCCTATGAGCCACAGAGTAGTTTCCACATCATCCTTTCCAGATATACAAGCCACCACCAGCACCAACACAACAGGTGTTGAAATTATGCATTTTGATATTGTTTCTATTCAACAAATGGTGTAAGCAGAGGTTGAAACATGACCAATCTTTTCACCTCCCCTGCATATACCTACATTCATCATCCAATGTAAATGTAACAGTTATTTTGACCACATACCCGAATCCAGACACCTATTATAATTTTATCCAAGAATATGTATTGTTCTTCAGGAAACCCTGTTCTCTGAAACATATGCTCTTATTGTTCAAACATTTCATTGATATTACTCACATTTAGGCATTGAAATGTATCGGTGACAACAGGTGAAAAATTATGCTGGACTAGGACAAGAACTTGGATTTCCTGCTTTACCCAAGTGGTCGCATTATCCGCCTCAGCCATCTTCCACCAGATAGGAAGCAAAAGTATCTAGCAACAGTTAACCTGATGCCCCAGCTGCCCTGGCCTTCCCTCCTCCTGGATGACTTCAATGACTAAAGCCCTGTGGGGTGTATTAGAAAATGCAACGAGGCAATTTAAAACTTGATTTACACTAAAGTGGATAGAAGGAAATACAAGTGAACAAGCATTTGCAAACAATTTGCTGCATGCCTATTACATAGTCAGCACATCCGGGCACACCATCCATCACAAAAGAGTGCAGCATAACAAGGGCTGCTAATGGTGCTGCCTTCACCAGTGCCATAGTGACCAGCTGATGTATCAAGTGATGACATTTAAGCCAGTTCTCCTACCATCCAGCTGCCACTCGCCAGCTGTTATATTGCCTATGTAACAGTACTCTGTGAGCATGTGTTACTCTGCTTGTTATTGGACTTCTCTCACATTGAAGCTCTTTCGACTTGGATTTGTACGCTTATAGTCACATCGTGTTCAGAGTCAATCAAAACTGTTACTGGCACACAGAATATAACACAATACAGTAAGACCTATGATGCAAAACTTTGATGTTCTGGGGGAATTACACTGACCACTGTTTCAGAAGAAGTAAGCAAAATTGCACAGGAAAAAGGAAATTAAGTGTCTGACTTTGCCTGCAAGTGCAAAATGCTTGGAGGTAGTGCACTTAAAACTGAATTCCAGTTCCGTCTTTCCTTAGAACATACGTTGGTTGATGCTTTTTGCTCACTTTTCATTACAATTGAGTTGGAAATTTAAAAACAGAACATTAATTATCAAAAACCAACACAACCTGAAGATAGGCTAGAATGACAACACTGATTAGGAACTGTAGATGTTTCTATCACTGTAGTGACTGTTTTTGATTTCAATAGCTGCTATATATCTCAGGTAGTTTCTGATGTCAGCAGTAACTTACGTGAAGCACTTCAAGGATTAATCAAACAATGAAAAATCCAGGATGGAATGTAACAATATTGCACATCAAGGATTTTATTAAATAATGTGTTAAGGAAGATAATGCTGATAAAATTTGATTAATGAAATGTAAAATATACGTATGACCTGTCACATAGGCTACTTGAAAAAATATGCTATTTAGTTTATTAGAGGGCACATAGGAGTTGCCCGGGAACACAATTTTTATTTATCATCAAAAATTTCTAACACAGATGTGATACATAAGCCATGCAATCACAGCTAACATGAATGTAAGCAATGAAAACAGTTAGTCTTTCACACATTTTTTTATATTAATCAGCAAATACATAGCTACTTACACTTGTCTCTTGCAAGTAAATTTATGGAAGTTTTCTTTGGAATAAAAAGAAACATGAAGCTAGTGGTAATTCACTTTATTTCCTGTTGATGCATGCACCTAATGAATTTACTGTCTTTCCTGCATCCCAAGTTGGACTTTCGAGTGATTTTTGGTAATTTTCTGCCAATCACATTTATTTTCCTTTGGTATTTGGACTGTAGATCTCTTTAGATCCCAGAAGCACCTATGATATCTATATTCTTCTATCAGCAACATTACATTCTTTTCAGAACACTCCATCACACATGCAACTTTTGTCAACAGAAACAGACAACATAGAAGGAAAAAGCTTTATGTCCTGCTAGTGCAAAAATGAGAAGGAATGACCTTCCTTCGTTGGTTTCTTAAGGGAATGACAAACAGTGGAACACAGCAAACACTGAAGAATGTGGAACAAACACAAATGGATGTAGTTTACTTATACTCACCAACTGTTAACACCAGCCAAAATTCTCATTCCCCAATGCTTGTTCACTTGTCATCGCTCTGGTGTAAACTAGGCTTAATGGAAACGAAAAATCACAGATCTTGATTTGTGATTATTCAATAGTGGCACTGCTACTCATTCCATTGTGGCACATGGAACATATCCAGCCACATTCCTTTTCATCTAGATCTCCAGTCTCCTCTCCCAAATCAAATAGGGGGTACATTACAACATCTTTCAAGGTTGCTATTTCCCTGTTGTTTTGTCCCTCCGACACTTAACTGCCTATGCACCCACCA